>NC_056451.1:10125189-10425189 GCF_018296145.1 Oncorhynchus tshawytscha | reverse complement strand
CGGGTAGACTGAATGACCAACAGAGAGACAGAGCTCAGGTCCTGTACCATGTCCGTGGTTCGGTGGCGCTGAAACATATTTACAGAGAAAGAGAGTGAACGGGGATGTATGATGGAAATGAACAGATTGAAAGCGAGGGAGTACATACCAGCAGCATACCACCCTGTTCCACTGTTGGTCTCTGAAGCTAAGCAGGGTCGGTCCTGAGACTTTCCCTGGATGGGAGACCAGATGCTGCTGGAAGTGGTTTTGGAGGTCCAGTAGGGGGCACTCTTTCTTCAGGTCTAAGTTAATAATACAAATAATGGATGTTTTATTGTCACATACAATGCCATAGGGCAGGTGCCGTCTTTCGGATGGGACGTTAAAACGGGTGTCCTGAATCTGTTGTCAATAAAGATCCCATGGCACTTACTGTAAGAGTAGGGGTGTTAACACTGGTGTCCTGGCTAAATTCCCAATCTGGTCCTCATACCAACATTGCCACCTAACCATCCCCAGCTTCCAATTGGCTCCATCCCCTCTCCTCCCACTGTAACTCTTCCCCAGGTTATTTTATTATTTTTTTAAATTATATTTTATTTAACTAGGCAAGTCAGTTAAGAACAAATTCTTATTTACAATGATGGCCTACCCCGGCCAAACCTGGACGACGCTGGGCCAATTGTGTGCCGCCCTATGAGACTCCCAATCACGGCCGGATGTGATACAGCCTGGATTCAAACCAGGGACTGTAGTGACGCCTTTTGCACTGAGATGCAATGCCTTAGACCACTGCGACACTCGGGAGCCCAGTTGTTGCTGTAAAAGATATGTTCTCAGTCAATTTACCTGGTAAAATAAAGGGAAACTTGAAACTTCGAGAGAGAAAGAGAGATACTGTAAAGGGAGAGGGAGTGAGGCTGCCTGGGCTGGGTGATGGGGGCCAGCAGGCTGCAGGAATGCTCTGCATGCCTGTCCTCTGAATGACCCCTCCTCCCTGGAGTGTGGGAGATACTGGGTAATTAGCTTCCTTTAACACTGGAGCTATAGTCCCGTGAATGGGGTTAGCAGTGGCATTGAGGGAAACTATTAAGTGTATTTACCGTGTAAAAAAACTCATTCTAATATTTTAATATTTATTCTCTCAGTCAACCCCCCCATTAGGTTTATATATATTCCCAGTTGATATTTCTGAGTTAATCCCCCACTCCTCCTATTTTCTTTGGTGCTGTTATGTTGAAATTTAGCAGACCCCCCCATCTTGATGGCCTACTTTATCTCTCCTGCACTAAATTTAATTATGGTGCTCTCTCTCAGTGATTTTGTCTTCCTTATGTCAGGAATGAGAAATGGAAGAAGACATGGATTAAGAAAAACGGAAGCTAAAGAGTATCGATTTTCCAGAGACATGGTAGTTTAGATAACAAAATGCTAATACTGTGACATCCTCCTTATTAGTTTAATTTTAGACTCCTGTCATTTTATTGAATTCCGAGCGTCCCTTTAAAAGCGACAGTTGAAGTGGCCTTTTCTGACAGTTACAGGTTCTAAATTTGCTTTAACCACCTTTTTGCATTAAAAAAAACACACATTGTCAGGGAAAATATATTTAAAACGTTAAAAACAACTACGCAAATCAGCTTTAAAGTCACACACTGTGAGATGCATAATAATGTTAAGGTTTTGCCAAAGGTGTGCAGTCTTTTTGGTTAGGAAAGGCAGTTATGCTACTCTCATTGAACTGTTTAACATGCCATATCTGTCCTTTGAAATCAAGGGGTATAATTCTTCAGTTTAAGTTCATGGAAATCTTACAGACTGGGGCTTTAAGGTTCCTTATCCGAGAATGCCTTGTTATTTTAGGTTTTACTTAAAGCAGAGGAATTCTACATGTTTCAAATTAGAATCAACATATCTATACAGACCTTTCCTTTCTATTTCATTCCATCACTATCTTTAGCTCAAAGCTCTATCATTTTCTTATCATATATTTTCTGCTGATGTGAGAGCTTAGAGAATGGCCTTTGACGTCTTTGTTATAACACTGTTCAATATTTGAACTGCTTATCTATCTCACCCACCCAAGATTTACATTGTAGTTCCATTTTTAGGTGTAGATGACACAATTGGCTTTACTGTGGAAAAAAAGAGTAGGGCCCAGGTCATTAATATTAGGCCTACTTTCCAGATATGAAAGACAGCCTAACTTCCACTTATTCACAGGCTGAGATGTAGATGATTGCAGATGGTTGCTAGATAGCTTACATTTTGAAAAGTATGTTTTTCCAAGTATCTATTTTATTTGATTCGTTTCTGTTCTATTTCATTGTGTTCTATCGTATCAGACTTATAAAATATACATGTCATTTATATTGCCAGTAAAAAGCGTGAAATTAATGAAGAAAGTCAGAATCCTACAACTTGCTCGCACACTGTATTTCTACCACCATCTGACCTAACATTCTACCCAACATTCTACCCAAGCGCGCACAAAATATTGACGTCCATCACGTCTGGTGAGGGAATCCTTGTACTTGGTGATGTCAGACAGTGTTTGGGTCATTTGAAGGTTAGCGGCCGCCAAAAAGGTTCATGGAAAGTTCACCAGCATATATTAGGTAATTCAATCGGTCCCTGTGACATAACTAGTATGAAGTGGTTGTGTAGAGAAAGCGTAACCCATTCGTCAATAAATGGGAGCTAAGAACTCCAAAACAAACGTTGTTATGTAAAATAGCCTACTATTCTGTTTTATCGGGTTTTCACAAGGACGGGCTATTTTACTGTGCTCCCTGCGCGAGATGGACGCAAATATTTTTTGATAAATGCGTCGATGGAAATCTTCTCGCGCATACAGCTGTAGATATTTTTTTTGCATCGACTCAAATTAATAAACTATAATTTTGGTCAATTTCCAAACTTTTAACAAAAATGTCCATCATACGCTTGACTGAGAGGGAAAACAGAATCCTACTCGGGTGTGCGAATTAAGGACAGTTGCATTCCATTGGTTCCATTTTTACATGCTATTAGATCCTGACGCATCTTGATAAGGACTCGGCCTTACGCCTATGTTATTAAAAAAACATGTTTGACTATATGGATTTTCTCGCAGTTGGTCCAGGAGAAACGCTGGACTTCTATACTGCAAGTCCTTGTATGCTCCAGGAACCATCTGTAACCGCATGCTTCACTGGACTAACAGAAACGGATTGGCAAATTCATCGGATCGCGCAATGTAGGTGAAGCTTTATTTTTATTTGGTCTATTTGAGGATTGAAGTAATTATCCCTCACTTGCCAACTGGTTTACTCTACACTAAATCGAAATATGTGTTGTGATCATGTTACACCAGGAAATACTGAACGTGGGACTTGACATGATACATCCAGTTGTATCTTCTTCTCACACCTTTGATGCACTGTTTATAATATAGCCTATTCCTTGCGTCAATTGTTCGTACATTGTAGCCTGAACTGTTCCCTGTGCAGTCCTGTGTCATTGCATATTTAATCCAAAGACAATGTAAACATATTTATTTAGGTCATGTTGAATGCAGGCTACCATCTTTTTTTCAGAGGCTGTAGTTCGAAGGCATTTCTTCATATATCTTTCTGAATATGTAATTGATGTCATATATCTTGTTCAAATGAACTAAAATTATAATGTGATTTCAGATATAGGGCTTACATCAAATTCAATATATAAGCCCGCACAGTAAAATCAAGCTTAAACTAAAAAATAACACACAACAGCATTTATGTAGGCCTACACATGAAAGTTTATGTTAAAGGCGCAATCTTCAATATTACTGTTTTTTATGGTAATTTCAGTTAATGATACCCATTGAATCTTGAAGAATAACTAATGCCTAATGCATTTAGTACAAGTGTATTACACCACTATAACCCAAAATATAAGGTTTCTTTCTTTTACTTTTACGTTTGTAAATAATGCCTTTGTAAACGATATATAGCTTCAAAATATGTTTCAAACTATAATGTTGATATAACTGTTAGTCCTTGCATCCATAGCTTCATTGATAATTGGACTGTGGTTACTTTTCTCCAGCCCGATCACTCAGCTTTATAGCAAACCAAGTGACAGGGCTGCCATTTGGCTGAAAAGGCAATGACAGATTGTGTCTTTAAAGCTTTGGAATAGGGTCAACATTGTTGTTATTTTACATGTGCACATTGTTTGCTTTGTTGCAACTGATGATTGCATTTATTTAGTATTCGTAAGCCTACCTCCTAGTTTATGGAATGAATTCACCGTTGTGCAATCAATCAGTATACTTACTTGTTATCCTAAATCAATAATACATGGATTATTACTGTGAACCCATTGATAATGAATTGGCCATAAAATCTGCACTCTTATTTGACTCTACACACCTCTGTTGTCACCTACTACACTCACTGTTCCTCTTGATTCTATTCTTTGTTTAACTAGGCGTGTCAGTCAAGAACAAATTCTTATTTACAATGACGGCCTACCCCAGCCAAACCAGTACAACGCTGGGCCAATTCTGCCACACCCTATGGGACTACTAATCACGGCCAGTTGTGATACAGCCTGGAGTCAAACCAGGGTCTGTAGTGACGCCTCTAGCACTGAGAAGCAGTGCCTTAGACCCCTGCGCCACTCGGGAGCCCATTTCCTCAACTTGTTGTTGATATTTGCAGATCAGATTAGGAAGTCAAATTCCATTCAGATACCTTTGGTTTCCTCTATCTGATGGTTGATCTAGTTGTCTCTTCTGAGGTTTTCATTTAGCCTAACACCAGTGTGCTTCTGACAGTCAGTCTCAAGGGCTTCACAGGACATTATGTTCCTTGTAAATTATATGCGATATCAAAGGCGTATCGAAGGCAGCACCAAAGCCTGTTACAACATTAGACCTTCTCTGGCAGCGCTCAGTGTTTTGAGATGGAGGAGCATGTCGACCGAAACCCAGCCAATGTGGTCAGTGGTCAGGACGGTCACTGGGGGTCACCGAGGGTTCGTTGGACGGTCACCAACAGGAGGTCAGACGAGACCCAGACTGCTTGGCTTGTCTCCCTCACAGCATAGTAGTTGTTGGGAAACTCTGCAAGCAAAGCCTAATAATATATTTACCTTGTTCATCACTTAGGCTATTCTATAAGCACATTAATGTTGTATGAGCCAGTGATGATATCCTAATAACTATAATTATTGTTCCTGTTTACATGTTGAGTAGCCTACTCAGAATCACAGACATTTCCTCACCACATATTGCCTTTACTTTCAGCATCTAGCCCCAAAAGTCCCCCAAAAGACCTCAGTTGAGAGTATGACAGCATTGTGATAGCATTGTGATAGTATTGTGATAGCATTGTGATAGTATTGTGATAGCACTGTGATAGTATTGTGATAGCATTGTGATAGTATTGTGATAGCATTGTGATAGTATTGTGACAGTATTGTGATAGTATTGTGATAGTATTGTGATAACATGCAGAGAAAGTGACTTTTCTTTGACATAGTGGAAGCAGATCGTGGCACACATCTTAAAACCTTACTCTTTACCAGTTTCTCTCTTAAATGTTGGTGAGCGCCTCCCTCCCCATTCCAAACCACTGAGTCTAGCTTAATATTCCACTGCTTCAGTCAGTTGATCTTGTGGCATCCTCCGCCATTGTTTTGCAGTGGAGAGAATACTTGCTAATGGGTGTGTTCTCTTGTTTGACCCGGCAAGGGTAGGTTCAACTGGAGGTCATGGGTTCAAGGGGATAAGCACTTTTTCTATTTGTGTCCCCTCAATTTGGCTTTCTAAGTTATCTGTCACTGGCCCTGTGTGCTTTAACGGTGGAGGCGATAAGAAGCCAGCGGGGATGCTTGCCCTGTGGCAGTGGAGGCGATAAGAAGCCAGCGGGGATGCTTGCCCTGTGGCAGTGGAGAATAAGAAGCCAGCGGGGATGCTTGCCCTGTGGCGTGGAGACGATAAACCCGAAAGCGGGGATGCCCTGTGGCAGTGGAGACGATAAGAAGCCAGCGGGGATGCTTGCCCTGTGGCAGTGGAAGATAAGAAGCCAGCATGGGATGCTTGCCCTGTGGCAGTGGAGACGATAAGAAGCCAGTGGAGACGATAAGAAGCCAGCGGGGATGCTTGCCCTGTGGCAGTGGAGGCGATAAGAAGCCAGCGGGGATGCTTGCCCTGTGGCAGTGGAGGCTCTCTATGAAACTGAAGAGATGTCTTAAGAGTGTCTGCTGTCGTCATTTTCCCACAAAGTATGGCATTGAAATAGTATGACTGTATCTGGCCTCTTCTTCACCCTTGCACTCTCTGTGAAAAGGACGACACAGCAATCTTAAAAGAATAGCGGAACATTATCTCAGTCAGATACGCCGATCAACACAAGGCCTCAACATGTCCTTGGGAACACAAGTGGACTTGGAACCGTGGGCTGACATTACATATGTTTTCAACTCATCTACATTCAATTCTGGAATCAATTTCCATAGAGATAGTTCTACTGCTGAGTCACTCAGTACAATGTTTACTGGCCATAGAAAATTAGTACTTGTTCTCCGATGAAAGATGCCCAAGCACTTTTCTGTTTGGTAAAAAAAAAAAAGAAAGATTGAACGGTATGTTGCGTAGTCGCTTTGCAGAATGTTTACTGACCATAGAAATAACTATTGGTCCTCGAATAAAAGAGGAGGCCCAAAGACATAATCCAATATGTTGGACATTTCAATAGTTTTTAGGGATTTAATACTGTTTTACTTCAACACATCACTGTTTGAAGAACATGAAGCTACATAAATTTGTTGTATGACTGCATTTTCAGCAGCTGCATTGGAATTTTCTCCTTCTCCCAGCTTTGTCCGAATTTTACTTTTCTCTCCTCCTTGTCTTCACGTTAGAGAATTTTGCAAATTAGAGTGACAGAAAAATGATGAAAACTCAGGCACAGCTTATGATAGAAAGACGATAAGGAAAGGAGGCCATTTCAAAGTTTATACAGTGGCAGCCCTCATCTCACTCCCAACACTCGGTGCCTGTCTTTCTTCCCAGCGCCTCATCATCCCTCTCTCCCTCTCTTCCTTCCTCCCTCCCTCTCTCCCTCTCTCCCTTTATCCCTCCTGTGTGTCAGCAGCTGTGGAAACCCAGAGCTCCAGCTCAGAGGACCTGTTCGCCAGTCCTCTCTCACCTCCGCCCCCTCCTCGCACCTACAAACCCTGCTTCGTGTGCCAAGACAAGTCTTCAGGCTACCACTATGGCGTCAGTGCTTGTGAGGGCTGTAAGGTAAGGGGCCAGACTGATCATGTACATATCCCAAGAAACACATCTGACTGCTCAAATGAGGCATAATTCCACCTTTTTTTCATCAGCGGTTTCAACATGTTCACCATGTTCATTTCTACTTTGGAGTTCAATCCCAGATCTAATTTACCTGTGATATGGATAATGGATATGTAAAGGAAGGAACTGCAACAAGCACCACACACACACACACACACACACACACACACACACACACACACACACACACACACACACACACACACACACACACACACACACACACACACAATTCCCACTATTCTCTGGGGTTCTTAAATGTCCCCCCCCTCTACCACTCTTTGATGGTCCTTGGCAGTGAGTTATAGTGAGCAGGTGTAACACAATTGTTCATGAAAGTTAGGCCGATTGGCCCTCCGCTTTCGCTGAACGCTCGGGCAACAGAAGACTCCACAAAGAGAAGGTAAATAATTGATGGGCAGCACAGGGAACAAGACCAAGAGCGTGGAGGAGACCATGACTACAGATGACATTCTCTCCTCAGCGTCTTTCAGAGCAAGATGAAAGGCAATGGTCCTAATTATAGATTAAGTGTGAGATCACATCTGTGTTAGAGATGAGAAGTGGCGTTAGTTACAGAGTCGTCTCGCTGACTGTTTAGTGCAGAAAGTGAGCATGGAGCTCATCTCTCTCATCACCTTCACGAGCCTGCCCCTGGAGCAGCATGAAAGAGATTTGTCGATTGTTCGTCTTCTCAACCGTAGCAGGTCGAAAGTGGAAATGGCACACTTTAGAAATATCAGTTGGTGTCTGTTGATAGACGATCTGACCTGGCATATCTATTTAGATGTTCAAATTAAAAATATATATATTTTTTTAACTCTAAAAGAAATAAAGCGTATAGATGTATTTACATTTTTATTTAACCTTTATTTAACTAGGCAAGTCAGCTAAGAACAAATTCTTATTTACAATGACAGCCTACCAAAAGGCAAAAGGCCTCCTGCGGGGACGGGGGCCTGGGATTACCCAGAAGTAACCCAAATTACAATATAACTATGTAACGTTACTCAACCTACTGTATTTAACCCTAAAGAGTAGACTCAAGACCACTAGGGACTGTTTGACTGCCGTGTTTACCCAGAGCAAACACGAGTATCACTAAAGGGCCTGAATCTTGGCCCTGATAAAACAGCTCATGTGTCGGGATCACACAGCACCAGTCAATACTATCGACTGACTATGGACAGGCGCCAGACACAACACGTGCGGTGTTACCCTGCTACACCCTACACTATTGATGTGTTTCACAACATGATTCCGGTTCCATTTGGCCTGTGGTTTCTTTCTTCCTCTAATGTCATGGTGATTGTGTGATAACAGTCATTCATTAGGTATGAGGTATTTACAAGTCGTTTGTTTTCTTCTTTGCATATGGAAAACACATGTTGATGTTAAAGGGATACTTGGGGATTTTGGCAATGAGGCCCTTTATCTACTACATCCCCAGAGTCAGATGAAATGGTGGATACCAAAATTCCTGAAGTGTCCGTTTAACGTCCTCATTTTAGAAGGATGTATTTGGATGGTGATGTAATAACAATACCACCGCCAAAGTCATTCGAGCTCCTTTCAGACGTCTATAGAATGTTAACTGCTGGTAGCTGAAGGTACAAGGGAGATGTCTTCTCTATTCTCATATTATTATCCTTTCTGTTGGTGCCTGCCAGGGTTTCTTCCGTAGAAGTGTCCAGAAGAACATGGTTTACACGTGCCACCGGGACAGTAACTGCATCATCAATAAGATCACCAGGAACCGCTGTCAGTACTGCCGGCTACAGAGATGCTTCGCCGCTGGCATGTCCAAGGAGTGTAAGTGTCAATAATATTTCAGAGTGTCTCCATTCAACCACTGAAGAGCAACATTTCTAAACAACGTCCAACTCCTCTGTGATATACGCCAAAACTGCAAAACACTGCTATGCAACATTCCCAAACGTTTTCATAAAACTCTTACCCAACGTACTCAGTGCCTTCAGAAAGTGTTCACACCCCTTCACTTTTTCCACGTTTTGGTGTGTTACAAATTGGGATTAAAATTGATTGTGACAATATGTAACTTTTGGGGCGAATCGACCAAATTCACTTAGAAATATGGGTTCTAGATCTATCATTCCACTTGAAAGCAATTCTAAGAAGTGGTAGATCTGTTCTAGGTGTGCTATTTCTATGCGTCCCGTTCTTAAGTTTTGTTTGTTTGTCTTTTACTTTCGTTTTGTACACCAGCGTCAGACAGCTGAACAAAAAATATTTTTGGTTATGGAAAATATATTTGACAGCGGTTTAGATGGTTCAATGATTCTCTATGCTATACTATCTTATTTTGTCACATAAACTGAAATTAAGCAAACAATTAGAGTTCTAGCAACCAGGAAATGGAGTATCGATTTCTGCATAGTGCATCTTTAAATGTCACTTTTTGTCAACGATCTACACAAAATACAGTGAAATATTGAAGTGGAAGAAAAATTATAGATATATTTTTTAACTTAATGGAAAATAAAACGCTCATATATTTTGATTAGATAAGTATTCAACCCCCAGTGTCAATACATGTTAGAATCACCTTTGGCAGCGATTACAGAGTCTTTCTGAGTAATTTGACTTAAATTGGCTCGAAGATCTATGGCAAGACTTGAAAATGTCTGTCTGACAATGATCAACATCCAACTTGACAGAGCTTGAAGAATTAAAAAAAGAATGTGAAAATATTGTACAGTCCAGGTTTGCAAAGCTCTTAGAGACTGTTTTGTAATATTTGTATTCTGTACAGGCTTCCTTCTTTTCACTCCGTCATTTAGGTTAGTATTTTGGAGTAACTACAATGTTGTTGATCCATCCTCCAAGCAGCGCCATTTAACTCTGTACCTGGTTTAAAATCGCCATAAGCCTCACGGTGAAATCCCTGAGCTCTTTCCTTCCTCTCCGTCAACTCCGTCAAGGACGCCTGTATCTTTGCAGTGACTGGGTGTATTGATTCATCCAAAGTGTAATGAATAACTTCACCATGATCAAAGGGATATTCAATGTCTGCTTCTTTTTTTTTACCCATCTACCAATAGGTGCCCTTTGCAAGGCATTGGAAAAACCTCCCTGGTCTTTGTGGTTGAATCTGTGCTTGAAATTCAGTGCTCGACTAAGGGACCTTACAGATAATTGTAATGTGTTGGGTAAAGAGATGGGGTAGTCATTAAAAAAATCATGTTAAACACCATTATTGCACACAGAGTTAATTTTAACTCAACAAAATGTGGAAAATGTCAAAGGGTGTGAAAAGTTTCGGAAGGCACCGTACCTAAAAACCTGTCTAATCATGTCAATGCTTCTGCTGTCCGAACATTTCCAAGAAAATGAATTCCACCTCCGCTGTCCAAACACATGACAGCACTTCAAACACCATTTCCCAGAAGGAGCACTGACCCAGATACAATCTCTGTTGTGGGTAGGGGGATGGTGTCATGGTGATGGATGCCTGCTATTCTGAATGTCATTCATCCCTTCTACCCAGCATGTCAGCATTACATAAATCCATCAGCACATGTATCAGCCTTGTGGCCATGTGGCTAGTATGTAACGGCTACTACTACTACTGCTGCTGCTCCATCGTCTGCCGCTGTCACTGATTGGTGTGTAAATGCAGCCCAGAGTGAAGGGTTTACACAGTGATTGCAGGAAGTAGGGCAGACTAGAGTAGATTATCCATTGACTGCACAGATCCGTCCGTGGCGTGCGTCTGTTTGAGGAGACCAGGTGCATGAAGATGTATCTCTCCCTGAGATCCGGCTCAGTAAGACGAGTGGCCTGTGTTGAAAACCAATGGTCGAAGTACGTTGCCGTGATTTATAGATCAGTTGGAAGGCAACGTGATTCTTTTTTTGCATGACTTACACACTCATTGGTAAATGTGCACGGCTTGTTTCGAAAAATATGGTCATTTAACAGACTCTTTGCTGTTAACACCTACTATATATTCTGCAGGTGTTGCCCACAAGGGAAATCACACCAGAGGTATTGTGTTACAAGCGCCACGATCCAACCAACTTAGCTATTGCAACCAATTCATTTTCATTTTCTTCTGGAGTTATCTCCGTTCATGTTTCATCCTCTCTTCCCAGCTGTCAGGAATGACCGGAGCAAGAGGAAGGAGAAGAAGGAGACTCCCAAGATGACCATCATCGAGACATATGAGCTGACAGCGGAACTGGGCGGTGTAGTGGAGAATATCTGTAGGGCTCATAGAGAGACATTCCCTTCCCTCTGCCAGTTGGGCAAATACACTACAGTGAGTAACAGCCACTGCCGGGTTGGCACCACAGATACAAATGACATGCGTCATGGATAGTGTTCCGTTTAAGCCTGTCTCTGTTGACGCTCAGAAGCACTATCCCTGGAACAAAGACCATTCATCTAAATTAATCATACTGGCTGTATTGTTGAGATAATACTCGGAACTAATTGCTCTCTCTCTCTCTCTCTCTCTCTCTCTCTCTCTCTCTCTCTCTCTCTCTCTCTATATATATATATATATATATATACTTTTTAAATTTTTATTTTCAATTCAATTTATTAGCATGGGAAACGTATGTTTACATTGCCGAAGCAGGTGAAATAGACAATCAACAAAAGTGAAATAAACAATAAAAAATGAACAGTAAACATTACACTCACAAAAGTTCCAAAAGAATAAAGACATTTGAAATGTCATAATATGTCTATATACAGTGTTGTAATGATATGCAAACAGTTAAATGTACATAAGGGAAAATAAATCAATGTAAATATAGGTTGTATTTACAATGGTGTTTGTTCTATCCTTTTTCTTGTGGCAACAGGTCATACATCTTGCTGCTGTGATGGCACACGGTGGTATTTCAACCAACACATATGGGAGTTGATCAACATTTGATTTGTTTTTGATTTCTATGTGGGTCTGTGTAGTCTGAGGTAAAAATATGTCTCTAATATGATCATACATTGGGCAGGAGGTCAGGAAGTGCAGCTCAGTTTCCACCTCAATTTGTGTGCAGTGTGCACTTAGCCTTTCTCAATAGCAAGGCTTTGCTCACTGAGTTTGTACATAGTCAAAGATTGCCTTCATTTTTGGTCAGTCACAGTGGTCAGGTATTCTGCCATTGTGCACTCTCTGTTTAGGGCCAAATAGCATTCTAGTTCGCACAGTTTTTTTTGTAAATTCTTTCCAATGTGTCAAGTAATTCTCTTTTTGTTTTCTTGTGATTTTCTCTCTTCATCCCATCCCTCTCTCTCTGCCCACCCCCTTTCTCTCCCTCCCTCTATCTATCCCCCTATTCTCTATCTCTCATCTCTCCTTTACCCTTCCCCTCCTCTCTGCCCCCCCTTCTCTCTCCCCCCTATTCTCTATCTCTCATCTCTCCTTTACCCTTCCCCTCCTCTCTCTGCCCCCCCCTCTCTCCCTCCCTCTATCTATCCCCCCTATTCTCTATCTCTCATCTCTCCTTTACCCTTCCTCCCTCTCTCTGTAGAACTCAAGCTCAGACACTAGGATCCAGTTGGACCTGGGGCTGTGGGATAAGTTCAGTGAGCTGGCCACCAAATGTATCATCAAGGTTGTGGAGTTTGCCAAACGGGTTCCTGGTTTCACCGGCCTGACTATAACTGACCAGATCACCCTCCTCAAAGCGGCCTGTCTGGACATTCTGGTGAGCGGTGTGTGTGTACTGTACGTTTGTGTGTACAGTATATACTGTATGCGTGAGGGGATATATATGTGTGTGTACGTCCACATCTCCAAAGCACATCTCGCACCTCATCAACTGGGCTGTTTGGTGTTAGAAGGGTTCAGCCACAGTGTGCTGTTTGGTGCAGACACTATGGATCTGCTGTTCCATTGTCTCAGCATACATTTATGCTGAAGACAGACACAGTGGTGGTGGGTTCAGACAGAGTGTTACCGCTGAAGGCATGTTTTATTCTCTTTCATCTCCCGATATCTTCTGGTTTTCATTGTCAACTCTGTGCACCATCAAAGGTTGGTAGATTCTCACTAGCTGCACCATGGTGATTCACTCATGGCTTTATTTTCTCGATGGGAACTCTTTAATATCGTAGCGTTATCATGTTTATTTTACATTACTGAGGTGGTTTCTAATGAGGCGTGCAGGGATAATTACTGTGCAGATTGATCTCTCTTTCTCTACCTGATCCCTCTATCTGTATCTCTCTCAACCTGATCTGTCTATCTCTTTCTCTATCTCACTCTACCTGATCCCTCTCTCTTTCTATATCTCTCTCTCCCTGATCTTTCTCTCTATCTCTCTCTACCTGATCCCTCTATCTCTCTCGCTACATGATCCCTCTTTCTCATCTGTCTCTCTTTCTATATCTCTCTCTACCTGATCCCTCTATCTCTCTCTCTACCTGATCCCTCTATCTCTCTCTACCTGATCCCTCTCTATCTCTCTCTCTACCTGATCCCTCTATCTCTATCGACCTGATCTGTCTATCTCTTTCTCTATCTCTCTTGTCGTGTCTTTGGCTATGCCGGATTAAGTAATACGACATGCTATTCTATAAATTAATTTCTCCGTAATTACTATTACCTGATTGAGCTAATCATGTAAATGTAATTAACTAGAGAGTTGGGCACCACAAAATAATATTTATAGAGGTGTTATCTTCCGAATAAACTCTTAAAAACCTAGTAATATTTTACATCAATAGCAGTCAACATTAATCCTCACCTTAATTCAGTCTCATCTGAAAGTTGTAAATTCTTGGTTATCTGCACGAACCCTGGCTCACAAGTTGAATCAGCAATACAAAATTGGGTTTCATTATTTATTTACTAAATACCTAACTAATCACACAGAATTACACATACACATAATTAAATCATAACTTGATTACAAATTACGTCATAAAGGAAAACGTCCCTAGTGGGCGGAACAGATATGACAGCTTGTTACACAAAAGAAAAGGGGCTGGGTTTGAGTGAAAGAGCGGGAAGACTGAGGAACAAAGGGAAAAAGCTGTGCTATCGTAAATACAGTGTCTTATGCATTCTAAATTACCGCCCATTTGGAAAAGGAAAATGCAATAAATATTTACTCTGAGCTGCGCTTCGGTAGGTTGGTGGTAGTCCTTTGAAGAATGTCTCTGGTTGTCTATTGGATACATTGTAGTAACGTTGTTGGGTGATAGATTGGATACTCTGTCTGTTCCTTCCTAACCCTCGTTGCATCTGCTGTTGCTAACTCAACGGCTAGGAGGTATCACTGTGGTAGTGAATAAGAGTTCAAAGTTCATACCATTCGCAACCAAAGCTCACGCTGATGTTGGCTTCGTTCTGTAGTTATTATCTGAACCATTCTGACATAGGACTGTCGTCCTACATCCTCGGAACAGGAAGTTATATTGTCGTCAAGGGCTTATATAGGAAGGGAGAGGAGAGCGTGTTTGAAAAGTTTTATAGCCCATGTCCCTTCACAGGGGCAGGCCAATGATTGAGCAGCCTTATCTTATGAAAACCCAAATCTCTCATTTTAGAAGCTAAGATCACATTTCATCCCATCACAAATAATTTCATATTCAAACATTTAAATTAAACAACAATTCCATATGAATCCGATAACTCTGATGTGTAGACCTTCCACTGTAGAGTTTATGTCATCTGATCATTGATGAGAATGTCTCAGATGACAACCGAACTGACATCATATTCATTAAGTACCACCGCATATGTTCCATTGGTCAGATTACCAGAATATAGTTCATTTCCCCCCACATACTGACGTTCTCAGAAACTCTATGTTAACCAAGGGTTTAGCAAATGTAACCTCAGTAGGGTAGAGAGAGGAAAAAGGGGGGAAGAGGTATTTATGACTGTCATAAACCTACCCCCCAGGCCAACGTCATGACACTCTCTACCTGATCTGTCTTTCTCTATCTCTCTCGACCTGATCCCCCTATCTCTTTATCTCTCTCTCGACATGATCTGTCTATCTCTATCTCTCTCTACCTGATCCCTCTGTCTTTCTCTATCTCTCTCTCAACCTGATCTGTCTATCTCTTTCTCTATCTCTCTCGACCTGATCCCTTTATCTCTTTCTCTCTCTCTCTCTCTCTCTCTCTCTCTCTCTCTACCGGATCCCTCTTTCTCTATTTCTCTCTCGACATGATCTGTCTATTTTTCTCTATCTCTCTCGATCTGATCTGTCTATCTCTTTCGACCTGCTCTTCCTATCTCTTTATCTCTTTCAACCTGATCTGTCTATCCCTTTCTCAATCTCTCTCGACCTGATCCCTCTATCTTTCTCTACCTGGTATGTCTATCTCTATCTCTCTCAACCTGATCTCTCTCTCTATTTTTTCTTATGCAGACTCCATATAGGTATGTGTTTTACCTCTATACTTCCCTCTCTCTCTCTTTCACTCTCTTTTTCTCTTTGCCTGAACTGTCTTTCATGTCTTTTAGTATTTTAATTTCCATCCCCCTCTTCTTGAACATGCATCTCACCATTACCCTTTTCTATACTGAGTATACTGTCCCTTTCTATACTTTCTGTACTACCCCTCATTTCCTCTCTGTCTCCTGTAGATTCTACGGATCTGTACGAGGTACACACCTGACCAGGACACTATGACCTTCTCAGACGGGCTGACCTTGACCCGTACACAGATCCACAACGCTGGCTTTGGCCCGCTCACAGACCAGGTGTTCACCTTCGCCGGCCAGCTGCTGCCCTTGGAGATGGATGACACAGAAAGTGGCCTACTCAGCGCCATCTGCCTGGTGTCTGGAGGTACTGCAACTAGCCATAGCTTCAGTACAGGCAGAAAGTTCACGTTCCATATAAAACAATCTTTTTTGTTGATTTATGAATGAATGTACTTTTAGTATTTACTCCAATAAATGAACCACATTGTCGTTTTTCTGTATCGATACATATAGGCCACGTAGAGGAGTCACACAAACAAAATAGATGAGCTGAATTAGCAGATGAATGATGTGTCGGTGTCACACGGACAATGTTTCTCCTGTGTCAGACCGCCAGGACCTGGAGGAGCCGTCTAAGGTGGAGGTCCTGCAAGAGCCCTTACTGGAGGCCTTGAAGATCTACTCCCGTAAACGCCGGCCCAGCATGCCCCTTATGTTCCCCAAGGTCCTCATGAAGATAACCGACCTGCGCAGCATTAGCGCCAAAGGTTAGAGGTCCACTCCCTATTGGCCATGACACTTACTTTGGCCTGAACTACAAACCTCTTGGCTTGGCTTCATGACTGTTGTAACCAGGTGTTATGGAATACTGTGATTTTACAACACCAGTGAACATCCAACCACATCCAAGGCTAATTTAAGGATGTAGAGTAAAGAGAAAAGTAGAAAATCGGGTGACCTGTGGAGGTCAGTGTGGGCAACAAGTCTAGTCAGTGTAAAAACCCTTTCAGACATGCTGGGTGGAGGTGGGTTAAATAGGGAAAAGAAAGGAAATCTGCCTCTGATGGGAGTGATATGGTTAAGCGATATAGTTAAGAGACACTTCGAACACTATAAAGTTTCATTGACATTTTCCCTTCTAATTACACAGGAGCTGAGCGCGTGGTGACGTTGAAGATGGAGATCCCAGGTTCCATGCCTCCTCTTATCCAGGAGATGCTGGAGGAGATGGAGAACCTGCAGAAGCAGTCAGAGGAGGAGCAGAGAGCAGACAAGAACATCACACCCACACACACACCATGTCCACACAGTACATAGACACTGGCCTGTTTGCTTGAAAACCTGACGAGAAAGAAAATATATACCTCCAATGAGATGTCCCAGAAAGGAAATGATGAGGATGGTCAAACGTGAACAATACCAGTGAAAACAGTGTATTCAGAGTTGAATATATAAAGGGAATTGTAAATAGAATCATGCTGCAGTACTTAGTTGTGATGTACATACAGAGAGAAAAAGAGAATACTCATAACTGGATGTGACTGGAGATATAACAAGACTAGCCTGTGTGTTTGTCAGTATCATAAGGTGTTTAGAAGATGGTTTGAATACATACAGTGCATTGCAGTACTAGAGAGTAGCTTAACGTATTAACCTCACACAGAGCCTTTCTATACGGACTGGAGTGGAATTCGTGTGAATTGTGACTAGACATTCTATTGTGGTGCGACACAGGGGCAAGGGCATGACAATGCATTTTTCAGAGGTCATTACTAGGTGTGTGTGTGTGGGTCACAAATGTACGAGAGATTTTAAAACAGGTTTCCTATTCTAAAGTAAGTGGCTTCACGTTTCCATTATTTCAAGTCTTGCATGATTGGCTTTGTTAAGTAAGTGCTATTACTCTCACCATGTCAACATGTATTCTACATACCGTTGTATGGTTATGTTTATCTCTATGGTGAACGGCATTGGTGCTTTTTTTGTGATATTGATTATGATCATATTTCAGATAGTTATTGGTCTATTAAAGTCTTGAAACTATATATACCCTGGGTGTGTCTGACTCTTTTAAACAAAAACCAAAAAATATTTACACGATCCAGTGCTCCATACAAAGGTTGATACTGCCCCCCTGTGGTCTTTGTTGAGAATTACACTCATTGCCTCAGTGGAAAAACTACTGTATAAACACAATAATATGAAAGATTCAAGAGTGGCGCAACAGCTTCAGCGTGTAAATCAGCTAGAAAGATGTGTCGGCATCGAGTAATTGTCTCTGGCCCCCTCCCAGTTAGGGGGAGTGATAAGCTCTACAGCAGAGTCTCACAACTCAATTGCTGATTGAAAACTTTTCTGCCCCTCCCAAAAGATAGCATTTGTAGATAATTGGCCCTCTTTCTGGGACTCACCCACAAACAGGACCAAGCCTGGCCTGTTGAGGAGTGACGGACTCCATCCTAGCTGGAGGGGTGCTCTCATCTTATCTACAAAATAGACAGGGCTCTAACTCCCCTAGCTCCACAATGGGATAGGGTGCAGGCCAGGCAGCAGGCTGTTAGCTAGCCTGCCAGCTTAGTGGAGTCTGCCACTAGCACAGTCAGTGTAGTCAGCTCAGCTATTCCCATTGAGACCATGTCTGTGCCTCGACCTAGGTTGGGCAAAACTAAACATGGCGGTGTTCGCCTTAGCAATCTCACTGGAATAAAGACCTCCTCCATTCCTGCCATTATTGAAAAAGATTGTGATACCTCACACCTCAAAATAGGGCTACTTAATGTTAGATCCCTCACTTCCAAGGCAGTTATAGTCAATGAACTAATCACTGATCACAATCTTGATGTTATTGGCCTGACTGAAACATAGCTTAAGCCTGATGAATTTACTGTGTTAAATGAGGCCTCACCTCCTGGTTACACTAGTGACCATATCCCCCGCGCATCCCGCAAAGGCGGAGGTGTTGCTAACATTTATGATAGCAAATTTAAATTTACAACAACCAAAAAACAATGATTTCGTCTTTTGAGCTTCTAGTCATGAAATCTATGCAGCCTACTCAATCACTTTTTATAGCTACTGTTTACAGGCCTCCGGGGCCATATACAGCATTCTTCACTGAGTTCCCTGAATTCCTATCGGACCTTGTAGTCATGGCAGATAATATTAACATTTTTGGTGACTTTAATACCCATTCCAAAAGGTTTTTGGAGCCATCATCGACTCAGTGGGTTTTGTCCAACATGTCTCTGGACCTACTCACTGCCACAGTCATACTCTGGACCTAGTTTTGTCCCGTGGAATAAATGTTGTCGATGTTTTTCCTCATAATTGTGGACTATCGGACCACCATTTTATTACGTTTGGAATCGCAACAAATAATCTGCTCAGACCCCAACCAAGGATCATCAAAAGCCAGTTAATCACCTAACTGAGGAACTCAATTTAACCTTGAGCAATACCATAGATGCAGTCGCACCCCTAAAAACAAAAAACATTTGTCATAAGAAACTAGCTCCCTGGTATACAGAAAATATCCGAGCTCTGAAGCAAGCTTCCAGAAAATTGGAACGGAATTGGCGCTACACCAAACTGGAAGTCTTCCGACTAGCTTGGAAAGACAGTACCATGCAGTATTGAATAGCCCTCACATGCTGCTCGATCATCTTATTTTTCCAACTTAATTGAGGAAAATAAGAACAATCCAAAATGTATTTTTGATACTGTCGCAAAGCTAAATAAAAAGCATCATTCCCCAAGAGAGGATGGCTTTCACTTCAGAGCTCCAAAGCTCAGTTGTCCCGAGTCTGCACAAGATCTAGGATCAAGGGAGACACAAGTTTTTTTGTACTATATCTCTTGACACATTGATGAAAATAATCATGGCCTCTAAACCTTCAAGCTGCATACTGGACCCTATTCCAACTAAACTATTGAAAGAGCTGCTTCCTGTGCTTGGCCCTCATATGTTGAACATAATAAATATCCACTGGATGTGTACCAAACTCACTAAAAGTGGCAGTAAAAAGCCTCTCTTGACAAAGCCAAACATTGACCCAGAAAATATAAAAAACTAGCGGCCTATATCGAATCTCCCATTCGTCTCAATTTTTAAATTAAAAGCAGCCTTTTTGAAGACAAACAATGTATACGAAACGCTTCAGTCTGGTTTTAGACCCCATCAAAGCACTGAGACTGCACTTGTGAAGGTTGTAATTGACCTTTTAATGGCGTTAGACCTAGGCTCTGCATTTGTCCTTGTGCTCCTAGACCTTAGTGCTGCTTTTGATACCATCGATCAACACATTCTTTTAGAGAAATTGGAAACCCAAATTGTTGAATTGAAAGATATCAGTTTGCCTCTGTGGATGGTATGTCCTCTGACAAATCAAATCTACATTTTGATGTCCCTCAAGGTTCCGTTTTAGGACCACTATTGTTTTCACAATATATTTGACCTCTTGGTGATGTCATTCGGAAACATAATGTTAACTTTCACTGCTATGCGGATGACACACAGCTGTACATTTCGATGAAACATGGTGAAGCCCCAAAATTGCCCTCCCTGGAAGCCTGTGTTTCAGACATAAGGAAGTGGATGGCTGCAAATGTTCTACTTTTAATCTCGGACAAAACAGAGATGCTTGTTAAAAGGTCCCAAGAAACAAAGATATCTTCTGTTGAATCTGACAATTAATCCTGATGGTTGTACAGTCGTCTCAAATAAAACTGTGAAAGACCTCGGCGTTACTCTGGACCCTGATCTCTCTTTTGATGAACATATCACAACTGTTTGAAGGACAGCTTTTTTTAATCTACGTAACATTGCAAAAATCCGAAACTTTCTGTCCAAAAATGATGCAGAAAAATGTATCCATGCTTTTGTCACTTCTAGGTTAGACTACTGCAATGCTCTACTTTCTGGCTACCCGGATAAAGCACCAAATAAACTTCAGTGCTAGTTAGTGCTAAACACGGCTGCTAGAATCTTGACTAGAACCTTTTTTTTAAAAAATCATATTATTCCAGTGCTAGTCTCTCTACACTGGCTTCCTGTTAAGGCAAGGGCTGATTTCAAGGTTTTACTGCTAACCTACAAAGCAATACATTGGGTGCTCCTACCTTTCTCTCCGATTTGGTCCTGCCGTACATACCTACACGTACGCTATGGTCACAAGATGCAGGCCTCCTTACTGTCCCTAGAATTTCTAAGCAAACAACTGGAGGCAGGGCTTTCTCCTATAGAGCTCCATTTTTATGGAATTGGCTGCCTACCCATGTGAGAGACGCAGACTCGGTCTCAACCTTTAAGTCTTTAATGAAGACTCATCTCGTCAATAGGTCCTATGATTGAGTGTAGTCTGGCCCAGGAGTGTGAAGGTTAACGGAAAGGTACTGGAGCAACAAACCTCCCTTGCTGTCTCTGCCTGGCCTGTTCCCCTCTCTCCACTGGGATTCTCTGCCTCTAACCCTATTACAGGGGCTAGAGGGGCTAGAGTCACTGGCTTACTGGTGCTCTTCCATGCCGTCCCTAGGAGGGGTGCATCACTTGAGTGGGTTGAGTGACTGACGTGATCTTCCTGTCCATGTTGGCGCCCCCCCTTGGGTTGTGCAGTGGCGAAGATCTCTAGGTTTCTTCCTTGGTTCGGACCTTTCTAGGGAGTTTTTCCTAGCCACCGTGCTTCTACACCTGCATTGCTTGCTGTTTGGGGTTTTAGGCTGGGTTTCTGTACAGCACTTTGTGACATCAGCAGATGTAAGAAGGGCTTTATAAATACATTTAATTGAATAATCTAAAGCCAGACAAACAAACAGAATTCTCCACAGCAATAGATTTATTTCCCATGTAATGGAAATACATGCAATAGTTTCTATTAACACACAGACCTGAGGACACGGATACCTGTCTGAAGAAAGTTAAACATAGGTAGAAAGTGCATCTCGCTTCACCTGAGATTTCCTCAAAGCATAGCTGTTTAGAAACAAATGAAAATGTACAATTAATAACATTTAACATAGAATATCATCTGGAAGTAGACTATTTAACTGTGCAAAAGTCCTCAACAACAACAAACACGTCATTGTATAGCGACATTAGGAACATGCCGTCTGATGCAGGTCAGACAATACCAGCGATACAGCAGTAATATCCCTATCCTGAGTCTACTTAGAGTTAAAGTGTAACCTGAGAGAGAGAGATCACAAAATAACCACAATAACCTCACACAACACTGAGAAAGACCCTAGAATCTGTATAGATTTGTACATATGATCAATGCATGAGTACATTAGCTCAGTGCAAACTCAAAGAGGAAAAACTCCAAGTGACCATACAGCTTCAATTTCATAGGCCATAAATAGTCTAATATGCATGTGTTGAAGACGTATGACTGCTTTCTTTGACCCGAAATCAGTACTATTTGTCTGTTTGAGCCTGTTGTGAAACACTTCCCCTTTATGCAGACTGTGTATCATTGATCTACTTCCTTCTCAAGGTTATCAGCCTCTCAAAGAAATGTCGTGCTAGCCCATTTCGACAGTGTGACTGGAAAACACTAGCATGCCAATGAAGATATGATTTATAAGGATGAAGGTCACTTGTTTGTCCCTGTTGCACCCTGGTCAATCCTCATTGCGTTGTAGTATCCATTCTCCTCCAGAACCTCCTCTATAATGGCCTGAAATGAAAGATCACTTATAGCATTCATATTTCCTAACCAGATTCACAGTTTCAGCCAGACATAGACATCCACATGTCCAGAAATATGTCAACTACAACAGGCTATTCTATTGTATTTATTTCATACAATAAAAAAAATTATATTAACCTGCATTTGCTCATAGCTGATTCCCTCCTTGAGATCACCATTTTCCATATCACCTGTAGCACAAAGTTACATTTTAGGCTTCTAAACACCTAGACAAGGGTTATAGCAACCCCCATGGGAGACAACATGAGAACACAACACTCATCACATAGCTTTGGTTCTTGGCTCAGTATTCTGTTAGGTTGCTACGTGTCACACCCTGACCATAGAGAGCTTTTTATTCTCTATGTTGGTTAGGTCAGGGTGTGACTAGGGTGGGTCATCTAGGTGATTATATTTCTATGTTGGCCTGGTCTGGTGCCCAATCAGAGGCAGCTGTTTATCGTTGTCTCTGATTGGGGATCATATTTAGGCAGCCATTTCCCCTTTGTGGGATCTTAACTATGTATAGTTGCCTGTGAGCACTATTGTAGCTTCACGTTTCGTGATTTATTGTTTTCTTTGAGTTTCTCTTCAAAATAAAGAGGATTGAACCATACCACGCTGCATCTTGGTCCACTCATTATAATGATCGTGACACTACGTTAACCACCAGTATGTACTAGCACTGAGGTTAGGGTAGTAATGGATTACATGTACGGGATAAAATAAAGTAACTAATCCGTTACCAGCAAAAATATTGTAATCAGATTACAGATACTTTGGAAAAACTAGATAATTACTTCAAGGATTACTTTTAAATTCAGAAAGGATGTTTGTGAGAAAAAAAATCTTTGACACTTCTCTGTTTTCTCAATGACGTTCAAATCAGCATTGAAAAAAGGTCCAAGTTTAAGTTTGTTCCACCTGAGCGAGTCTGACCACAACTCAGAGACCACTATGATGACACACCAAATGTGTTTGCTGGATCGCGGGAAAAGAGCAGGAATAGGCTTTTGTAGGTTACAGTCCAAGCTATGTCTTCCAATGGTGCGACTGCTGTCGGCATCCAAAGATTATCCAACTTGAAGGAAAGTATGACAGTAGTTGTGTCGTCTACGTGGATACGGATAACACTTATTATTGTTATCTACATAGCGCATTGATGTGAACCACACTGCTGCTCTCTCATTTAGCTATTTGCGCCATACGGATTGTGGCTGTTGAGGATGGCTGTTCACAAACCTAAATGTGTATTTGAACCCAATAATGTTTGAATTTAGGAAGATGCCTATCATTCGTTATTTTTGAAACCAGTGGACAGCCAGTGAAAAAACGTATAAATACCTCATGAGCTTAGTTCAACTGTCACACTCCATGAGAACCCAAAATATAAGCTTGTTTTACTCCAATGTTTATAAACAAACACTGTATAGCCTCATAACATGGTTAAAACAATAATGTTGATATCATGGATGGTCAGTCCCAGCTTCCATAGCTCTGTCTATTCATCTGAGAGTGGTTACATTTCCCCAGGCCCATCCCTCAGCTTTTTTTTACCAAAAGAGGCGGGGCGTCCGTTTTGTTATTGTTTCATCTGTGGATTTAAGCAGCTGCATATTATCAAGATATCAAAGTGTCACCAACAAAAAGGTAAACAATAGGCCTATAGCAAATGTAGCACATGGCATTCCTTTTTCACATGTAAATAGCACTTTACAGTAGAGCTCAAAGCATGCAGTTCCATGAGAGCAGAATTTATTTTTCAACTCGAATCAATGAGCCCAATCAGTCCTCCATGACAACAATCATAAATCATAAAACAACAGAGTAGGGCTGGCTAATAAGTCCTTCGTTTTGGGGTCACGCTCAGGTAAAACAATTTGGCTAATCTATACTTCCACATTTCCATGTCCTATTTTTGAAGATCCAGGGTGTAAAACATTTATTGTAATGACTGGAACTCTGATAGACTTTGGTTTTTAATGTAAAGATATAATTTAATGGTATTATTATATGTAGTAGAAAGCGATGGGTTAGAAGAAGTCTACATAACCAACCCATAAAGTCAAATGTAACATCCATATATGGCCAGCTATGTAAACTTTAACAATGATTTATCCTGCAATAGACGTTGTTCAATTGGTAACATACATTTTTGCCTTTTTCTAATGCCTCTTAAGGGGAAAGTAATCTAAAATTAACCGAATGTAATCAAATTACGTTACCCATTACAATTTGGGACAGGTAACTAGTAACTGTAACGGATTACATTTAGAAAGTAACCTACCCAACCCTGCTTGCTTGGCAGCACCTAGATGGTCTCCTCCAAAAGACTGGACCAGAGACCACCAGTCTGAGCTGGCAGAGCCTGACTCCATTAGCTCTGGAGACCCCTGAAGCAGCTGGAAACAAAATGGAGATCAACACATACGGGTTTGACCTGTTAGATGAACTAGACAGGTATATAGGCTTACAATGCCACGCTGACTACCGCAGCTCAAATCCATAGTTGAGGCAGACCGCTCTAACGTTGCTGTAAGTTCCTGGTGTCTTGTACTTACCTTGTTAAGCTCCACCTTGAGATTGTAGGGACTGCTTTCGTAGTGGAACAGGGACTTTTTGAATCTCTCAATCGCCCGCCGTTTGACACTGTGCTGAAGAGCTGGGGGAAGCTGAACATAAAATGGTTAGAAACAGTACGATTTAAAATATAATGTCTCAAATGTCTAGACATACTATATATACCAACCAACTGGTACATAGCTCTCATTATTATTACCGGAACTCTAAATCAAATAAAAATCTAAAGTACATATAGACTTACCTGAGTGATGTAAATGATCTTATGCAGTTGTACCAGGAGTCTTTGGACGGGATCATCGATCTGCCGAACCTTCCTCTGAGACACACAGATTCCTGCTGACACTATGAAACCCACATGTTTATCAGTTGAGTTGAACCCACTTAACCAAAGTTGAAGGAGGAAAGAAGAACATCCTTCAAAATGACCCAATTTACCTGGTCGAGGTTTTGGCTTCGGAACAGCAAACTCACCACTGAGGAAAACAGGATGGTTATTTTATCACTTGACTGACAAACTGTTGTCATGACACAAACAGTATAGGCACTCTTCAGATGAAATGATGATATGGGTAACATTCAACAACATATAATATATCAGAGTATGATCGTATATAGACTCACCCAGCTAAGTTTGGTTCATCTACCACAGAAGCACTGACACTACTCTTTATCGGCCCTTTAACAATAAAAAAAACATCAATTGATTCCAATCCAAACGTTACACTTGGAAATACTCCTAGTAATTGAATGATCTAAATTCAAGTGAGCATTTTGGATTCAAGTGCTCACCAGCGTCTTTATACCCCGAGACAGTGGAGATGTTGGTGTGAGAGGGATCTAGATCTTTATCTGAGCCATTATCTATATAAACACATAGATCATAATCAAGATGGTAGCAAATGTTATGAGAAACATTAATTATGGCCATATAATCCAAGAAAGATTTACCTTGGCTGGGTATTTTTTTGCTTTGATTTGAGCTGTGGCCTAAAGAGAAATATGGTACCATGGACTCATCAGAGTCAGTCCTAGTACTGGTTTTCTCCTGGTCTTTAGAGGAGTGGCAGCAGCTGACCCTGCACCGATGGCTCTCCAGGAAGTACTTCTGTGCTCGCTTCCTGTCTCGCTCTGCCCTCCTCTCCAAAGCATTCTGGGAAGTATGCAAACTGTCCATGAACCTCATCATGATGTCAGAGATCTTGGAGCTGACTTCCACAATGTCTGGACGCAAGTCTGCGTCGGTTGTCAGGCAGCTGAGGGGTATTATGGGAGTTATTTAGGTAGTAATCAGATAATGTAGCATCTTATCAAGCATTGTCCATCATTGATTTGTGTGATACAATGGGAGCTCTTTGCTATCCACATCAAAGATCTTTAAGTGAAACATAAATGAATTAACTTCATCATATTTGAATACTTTTATACTATATTTATACTTACCATTTAATCATGTCTGTGACTCTCTCTGAGAAAATGCCTTCCTCCACTGGTTCATAGACTGCCTCCACAATCTACTAACACAAACCACAGTTTAGCAACAATAGCCCTAGATACATAGAGAACCTATGTGAGTAGTGTGTGTGTATATGTGTGTTTGCATGTTACCTTGGTGGCGAGGGAGAGCATGTTGCTGCTGTAGAATGGAGGCCTCAGTGTGGCCATCTGGTAGAGGATACATCCGCTAGCCCAGACATCAGCCTTCTCCCCATATGGCTCACTCTTCACTATCTCTGGACTACACACACACACACACACACACACACACACACACACACACACACACACACACACACACACACACACACACACACACACACACACGCAAAATGGCAGTTGTAGAGATCATTCAAATGATATTGGAGTGTCAGTAATGAAGCTTGATAAAGGCAGTCGTACCTTAAGAGACGACCTACTTCATCATCAGGACAGATCTCCCTGAAATCTCCCCCGAGTATGAGTAACAACTATACACATAACTCACCAGGAGTACAGTATGGTCCCAACCACTGATGTTAGCTTGCTGTTCTCCTGTTTCTGTTTAGCCAGCCCAAAGTCAGCTGAAATGGATTCAGGTCAAATGTTTTACCGACACGTATACCCTCAGGCATAAGGACATGATGTACATAAAACGAATGGTAAGTGGTGTGCGGAAGGATTGGACTCATTCATATTTACGTGTGCCTCTGGTTTTAGTAGAAGATGCTATGAGGAGAGAGAAATAGAGCATGAAAAGGACAACTGTGATTGACTGACTGATAGTGACTTTGTCCCTCTCTCCCAGCATGACGTTATTAGGAGTGAGGTCTCGGTGGACGATCCTCTTCTCCTTGTGCAGGTACCTTAAAGCCAGACACATCTGAGGAATTTCATCGGGAGAAAAAAAAAACAGGGATATGCATTCTTTAGTAAACAACATCATAGCATTGAACGATTCATTCATTCATTCATAGCAATTATCCAAGAGAGAATTCACGGTTACAGTAGCTTTGTTGTCAGTGCAAAGCAATGGAGGCCGATACTTACCTGGATGAATATGTTCCAAAGTCTCTCCTCTGTGAATTGCTGCTCCTTCTCTTTCAGAGAGTTGAAATGGTCCCAGAGGGGAACACCTTCTATCAACTCCATAACAATGTATAGCCTGTCACCTGAAACAGTGGTCATAGCCATTTAAAAATCTGATATCTTAATAATGTTAACTCGATGCTTTGTGTGATGTATTGTTGTCTCTACCTTCTTGCCCTTTGGGCTGTTGTCCGAGCCCAATAATGTTTGTACCATGTTTTGTTCTGCTACCATGTTGTGTTGCTACCATGCTGTGTTGTCATGTGTTGCTGCCTTGCTATGTTGTTGTCTTAGGTCTCTCTTTATGTAGTGTTGTCTCTCTTGTTGTGACGTGTGTTTTGTCCTATATTTATATTGTATTTATTTTCATTTTTAATCCCAGGCCACCATCCCCGCAGGAGGCCTTTTGCCTTTTGGTAGGCCGTCATTGTAAAAAAGAATTTGTTCTTAACTGACTTGCCTAGTTAAATAAATGTTAAATAAAAAATACAGAAATTTAAAAAAAATAGTGGTGTGTGTCTGATACTTACCTTTCAAGAATGTCTTGTAATATTTCACAACATTTGGATGGGTCATCTTCAGGGAACAGAGAAAAAAAATCATGAGTGCTCATCATTCAAAAAGAGGTACTGACTGGTGTGTTGTGGGTAATATTGTATATAACCACATGGTAGAATATCAACAAACAAAAGCAACGTGTGAGACATGAACTACTGTATCTGGCCGATAGTGAACCAATGCTAACCTGTTCCTTAATGATGGTGAGCTCAGACACTATCTTCTCCACGTTGCTGTCTCTGGACTTCTTATCTTTACCGAAGGCAGGGTTGTGGAGATTCACTTCCTTCAGAGCCAGAAGGTTCTGACCACTCTGTTTCCTCACCTCTCAGCACAACCGCACACAACAATCAAAACCAAACAGGTAGAAAATATACCAGAAATAATGTTAAAGACATGTGTGGAGTGATATTAGTGCCAAAATACACTTTGGATTCAATTTATTTTGGCACTAAAACCACCACCACCATAGTGATGCCAAATGGTACAAATTCAAACTCAAGCATGTAGAGGTAGCAAAATTCTAGTGATCATGAGTCCTTGAAATCAAAGCACAATCAGACATGCCACATCAATCACAACCACATTGTAACCACATTGTAATTGTCATGTGTCCACTCATACAGGCACATTAAGGTTGGCACTGATGAATGGCTCAGTGGGAGGCTCTACCTTGAACACACTGCCGAATGCCCCAGTGCCTAGATGGTCCAGTATGGAGTAGCCATTGATCACTCTCAGAGGAGGGCGGTTCTGGTCGACAGTCTCAATATTCTCCCTCAGGCTGTCCAATTCCTCCTGCTAAATGTAAGCCAACACGCCAGTAAACAATCCTCACAGAGTGGAGTAGAGTAGTAATGACGGCAGAGAATAGTTCATGAAAATAGTAAATTAATCATTATTCTGATTATACGGGGCTTTACATTACAATCTAAAAGGAGACAGGACAGGGCCCTTGAACGTACAGGTAACTGCCAAAATAATGGAAACACTTGAGTAAATGAGGGATAAAAAGTATACTGAAAGCAGGTGCTTCCACAATAGAGTTCCAGACACTTGTAGAATCTATGCCAAGATGCATTGTAGCTGTTTTGGCTCCTGGTGGCCCAACACCCTTTTAAGACACTATATGTTGGTGTTTCCTTTATTTTGGCAGTTACCTATATGTTACGTATAGTCGTTTTTACAGTATAGCAGTTTTCTCACAGTGTAGAGAGAAACTTTTGCTTGAAGTGCTTCATAGACAGTGATGTCTCTCACATAATGTCCAACATCAATGAACAGCTCAAATAAATCTGTAGGAAAGAGCCTGAAACATATATTTTTTTTAAATACATTTTCTGAAAGAATATGTACATTGACTTTAAGAAACAATGTCTTATGTCATCACCTTTTAAATAGATGTCGGTTACATTCCATGCTGAAGAGGAAACGTAGGGTCCGAAATGCATAGCACTGTCAACATCAACAATAACATAATGACTGTCATTGTAGTATAAGGACAAACATGACATGATAATTGTAATTACACCATTATGTAATGTGTAATACCTGTAGGGATATTGCTTTTGGTCCATTGCGAAAGCTTTGTGGCAGAATCAATATCGCAATTACATAGACCCCATTCTCCTGACGAAGCAAAGAGAATGCATTTCAAAAATGCCCTTTCCACTAACACAATTCTGAATCAACATCATAGTCCTATATATTGTCCAGTTCATTGATCGTTCTAATGTAAGCCAACACTCTGTTTCTGTTTGTGGCTAGGCGCCCTTACCTGAACCACCTGATGTGCAGTGGTGTCATCCAAAACGAGCTCAGTCAGAGCCGCACAGCATGCTGCAATAAAGACAGACATTTACACAAGATCATGTTGAGCGTAGATCAATCTATATGATCTATAGTCTAAATATCCAACATGTCCAGTGTATGTTCCTACCTGACTGTAGAGACATGGTGTCGTCCACATCCTCCTGTGGACTGAGCTCCTCACTGACGTGCTGTCTCTGGATGCGACCCGCTGCATTGGCGCTGCAGAGGGCCTCGATAGAGGAGCGGTCCGAAACGTATGCCCGCTCACTGGAACAGACAGCATACAGTACATTACGGAACCCTACGGGTCTGGGTTGCATACCACTTTCTCATCATCTGAATTTCCTCATGGTCATAATAATCACTAACCAATGTTTCAACCACTGTCTTTGACCCACTAAACTCTCGAGTAACTCTTGACAATACTATATTTGTCACGCCCTGGTCAAAGTATTTTGTGTTTATCTTTATGTATTTGGTCAGGCCAGGGTGTGGCATGGGGTTTTTGTAATTGTGGTGTGTTTGTCTTGGGGTTTTGGTGGTGGTATTGGGATTGTAGCTTAGTGGGTTATCTAGCAAAGTCTATGGCTGTCTGGAGTGGTTCTCAATCAGAGGCAGGTGCTTATCGTTGTCTCTGATTGGGAACCATATTTAGGCAGCCATATTCTTTGAGTTTGTCGTGGGTGATTGTCCTTAGTGTCCTATGTGTACTCTCGGTTAGTTTGCACAAGATAGGCTGTTCCGGTTTCGATTACGTTTATTGTTTTGTGTAGTGTTCGTGTTTCTTTGTTTGATTAAACATGAATCTCAATCGACACGCTGCAGTTTGGTCCGACTCTCCTTCATCACCACTAGAAAACCGTTACAGAATCACCCACCAACCAAGGACCAAGCGGCGTGGTAAACAGAGGCAGCAGCAACAGCAGCAGCAGGAGAAGCGACAGGTGCAGCAGGAGCAACAGCAGCAGCAGCAAAGGCAGCAGCAGGAGCAAAGGCAGCAGCAGGAGAAGCAACAGAGGCAGCAGCAGCATTGGGGGAGGCTGCACTCTTTGGATAAATGGACTTGGGAGGAGATCCTTGACGGACAAGGACCCTGGGCAGAGCCATGGATGGAATTGGAGCTGTCGGCGAAGCAGAGTGCTGAGTCTGAGAGTGGAGGATGTATTGGACAGAGTAGAAAGAAAGGTGTGGGCTTGGCATAGCATGCACGGCATACCAGTGCCAGCACCACGCATCAGGCCTACAGTGCGTCCCACCTGTTCAGCGCTGCCGGAGCCTTTCTCCTCTACAGCGCTGCTGGAGTCTCCCGCCTGTTCAGCGCAGCCAGAGCCTTTCTCCTCTCCTGCGCGGCCGGAGTCTCCCGCCTGTTCAGCGCAGCCAGTCTGTAAGGAGCTGCCAGTCTGTAAGTCTGCACGGAGCTGCCAGTCTGCACGGAGCTGCCAGTCTGCACGGAGCTGCCAGTCTGCACGGTCTGCACGGAGCTGCCGGTCTGTCTGCCGGTCTGCAGCTGCCGGTCTGCACGGAGCTGTCGGCCTGCACGGAGCTGCCTGTCAGTCTGCAAGGAGCTGCCTGCAGGCTGCAGGCTGCAGGGAGCAGCCAGTCAGCACGGAGCCGCCAGAGATGTCAGTCTGTAAGAAGCCGCCAGAGCTGTCAGCCTACATGAAGCAGCCAGAGATGTCAGTCTGCATAGAGCAGCCAGTCTGCATGGAGCAGTCAGTCTGCATAGAGCAGTCAGTCTGCACAGAGCAGCCAGTCTGCACGGAGCAGCCAGTCTGCACGGAGCTGTCAGTCTGCACGGAGCTGTCAGTCTGCACGGAGCTGTCAGTCTGCACGGAGCTGTCAGTCTGCAAGGAGCTGTCAGTCTGCAAGGAGCTGCCAGGCTGCAAGGAGCAGCCAGTCAGCACGTAAGAGCCGCCAGAGCTGTCAGTCTGTAAGGAAGCCGCCAGAGCTGTCAGCCTATATGGAGCAGCTAGTGCCGCCAGTCTGCCCAGCGCCGCCAGTGCCCCCGCCAGTCTGCCCAGCGTCACCAGTCTGCCCAGCGTCGCCAGTCTGCCCAGCGTCGCCAGTCTGCCCAGCGCCGCCAGGCTGCCCAGCGCCGCCAGATCTGCCCAGTCAGCCAGACTCTTCCAGATCTGCCAGTCAGCCAGACTCAGATCTGCCAGTCACTCTTCCAGATCTGCCAGTCAGCCAGACTCTTCCAGATCTGCCAGTCAACCAGACTCTTCCAGATCTGCCAGTCAAGACTCTTCCAGACTGCCAGTCAGCCAGACTCTTCCAGATCTGCCAGTCAACCAGACTCTTCCAGATCTGCCAGTCAAACAGACTCTTCCAGATCTGCCAGTCAACCAGACTCTTCCAGATCTGCCAGTCAACCAGACTCTTCCAGATCTGCCAGTCAACCAGACTCTTCCAGATCTGCCAGTCAACCAGACTCTTCCAGATCTGCCAGTCAACCAGACTCTTCCAGATCTGCCAGTCAATCAGACTCTTCCAGATCTGCCAGTCAATCAGACTCTTCCAGATCCGCCAGTCGGCCAGGATCCGCCAGTCGGCCAGGATCCGCCAGAACTGCCAGTCGGCCAGGATCCGCCAGTCGGCCAGGATCCGCCAGTCTGCCAGGATCAGTTAGATCCGCCATTCAGCCAGGATCCGCCAGTCTGCCAGGATCCGCCAGTCTCTGCCAGGATCCGCCAGTCTGCCAGGATCCGCCAGTCTGCCAGGATCCGCCAGTCTGCCAGGATCCGCCAGTCTGCCAGGATCCGCCAGTCTGCCAGGATCCGCCAGTCAGCCAGGATCCACCAGTCAGCCAGGATCCGCCAGAAGTGCCAGTCAGCCAGGATCTGCCGGAACCACCAGCCAGCCAGGATCTGGTAGATCCATCAACCTGCCTGAGCTTCCTCTCACTCCTGAGCTTGAGCTTCCTCTCACTCTCGAGCTTCCTCTCACTCCCGAGCTTCCCCTCGGTCCCGAGCTTCCCCTCGGTCCCGAGCTACCTCAGTCCAGTGGGGCCCGTTGTTAGGTTTCCTAGGTCAAGGTTAGCGGCGAGGGTCGCCACTCAAGGGACACTAAGGAGGTGGACTAAGACAATTATGGAGTGGGGTCCACGTCCAGCACCAGAGCCGCCACCGCGGACAGATGCCCACCCAGACCCTCCCCTACAGGTTTAGGTTGTGCGTTCGGGAGTCTGCACCTTAGGGGGGTTCTGTCACGCCCTGGTCAAAGTATTTTGTGTTTATCTTTATGTATTTGGTCAGGCCAGGGTGTGGCATGGGGTTTTTGTAATTGTGGTGTGTTTGTCTTGGGGTTTTGGTGGTGGTATTGGGATTGTAGCTTAGTGGGTTATCTAGCAAAGTCTATGGCTGTCTGGAGTGGTTCTCAATCAGAGGCAGGTGCTTATCGTTGTCTCTGATTGGGAACCATATTTAGGCAGCCATATTCTTTGAGTTTGTCGTGGGTGATTGTCCTTAGTGTCCTATGTGTACTCTCGGTTAGTTTGCACTAGATAGGCTGTTTCGGTTTCGATTACGTTTATTGTTTTGTGTAGTGTTCGTGTTTCTTTGTTTGATTAAACATGAATCTCAATCGACACGCTGCAGTTTGGTCCGACTCTCCTTCATCACCACTAGAAAACCGTTACAATATTAGCTTAACCAGAGGTTGCATACCATTTTCCCATAATCACAATTTTCTCAAGGTCATAATATGCACTAACCTAGGTCTCACCCAATATACTGCATTTGACCCAGTGAACTCCTGAGTAGTCTATGCTCTCCATGAACTTGTATGATACTTCTTTAGTCTATCCAGGTAGCCTCTCACCTGTCGAGGATGTGAAGCAGCTGTTGCACCCCTCCCCAGGTGCGTATCTCGGCGCTGGTGTCTGGCTCCTCACACAGCTGGACCAGGACCCACACTACGCTCCACAGCAGCTTCAGGTGCTCCCCGTGCAGCAGGCTGAGCAGCACCGGCAGGCCCTCGCACTCCCTCACCTGCTCCCGCACCTGCCGCACCGGGGAAAGCAGCCGCAGCAACTCTGCACTCATCCTGAAAGGGACACAAAGAAAAATGGATACGCAAAACACATATCAAAGCAAGACATTGGAAGATGCATGTTATTGCCAGTGATATAGTCATGCTGTTGATGGGGGTGTAAGGCAAACTGTTATTTTGAGGCAACTTTGTTGTGCAAAGATGAACGCATAGAGTGTGACTGACTAGGGGAGGTAGGTACTGTACCTTTTGGACAGTAAGTCATAATCTTGTAGTATAACAAGAAGATTCTCCACGATTGACAACTCTCCTATCTTCTTCTTGCATTCTGAACTAGGGGATAGATCAAGTGATGTATTTAAGTGTTAGCTACAGTGTATACTTTTACTAAAGGTATGCATGATGTCCCAAGGTCCCTTTATAAGAGCAGTTACCTCTCAGCCAATGAGGTGAGTGCTAGGAGGGCACCTAGTAATACACTGCTGTCACGTGTTGATAGGAGCTTTACCAGGGTCTGAGCATGAGCATGAAATCTTACATCATTATATGCTCATTAGTTACTACTTTCCAAGTCAGAAAAAAACAAAAACCTATCCACAAGTAATGGGGAACAGACATTGGACTAACAGTCAGTTAGGAGTACAGTTCTTTATTTAACACAATCCTACAGTACATTGTATGAGGCAGTGACATTTGTACAATTGTTTACCTTATGAGCACCACTCTCAATAACCCACTGCCTTTGGTCCTCCACTGCAGACAGTTTCTGAAGCATATCTATTCGGGAATGAAGAGACAAGGGACAATAAGGAAGGACATTGAGGGAAATACAGGCTACTTTTTGGGGGGATTTGATAACTCACACGTCATGGTGACCAACTTCTCCATGGCAAATGTCTGCTCTCCACACCCCAGATAACTGCTGCACACCAACTCCATGTACTAAAGAGGGAGGGAAAGGGATAGAAAGTGACAGCTATAAAAAGCAACACAGGACTGTCAGACTAGAAAGTTTTTTAAATAGATTTAAAGTACATTTACCCTTGCGAGAAGATCAACACCTTGGAGTTGATGAAAAACTCTCTGAAAAGACAGGGTATGACGAGAATTAAAAAGATACCTGAAATCAGAGTGTTGAATTGTCCTGCTTGCTTGTCAGGTTTTGTCAACAAGTCAAAAAAGAAAGGCAGCACGAGTCATATCTATTTTACATCATACGAAGTTGAAGGAAGAAAAGGCACATCATTCGTTTTACCTGATAAAGTGGTTCTCTTACGAGCAATCGTAGACAGATGAGTACTCTAAGGACAGACTCTGGTGGTGCATGGTCGACCCAGTCACTACAAAGGAAGTACACACACAACTGAGCAACTTTCAAGACCTTCATCAGCTGCACAAAAATGGTTGATACCACATGAGACTACCTGCACAGTCTGTTCTTGACCAAAGAGGTAAGGATCTCCAAAAAAAGCTTATGTTGAGGATGACTGTTGAAACAATGTTGATTTCTGTATGTTGCACTGTTAGACGGAAAGATGTGAAAGAAAAGTTAATTATGTGATCAATCATATTCAAGGGATCCTAAATGAATTATTTATGGATATACCTGAATTTCTCCAGCTCATGATCTTCAGAGGTTATGTGAATCTGACTCCTATTGTTGCTGGCAGTATTTAGCTGGAGAATGGTCTGGGATCTTCCTCCACTGTTGCAGACCTTACATGACTGACTCAATACTGCCACCTGGAATGTCAGGCAGACAAACCTGATCACATCATACTGTACAGTCATGGCCAAAAGTTTTGAGAATGGCACAAATATGAATTTTCACAAAGTCTGCTGCCTCAGTTTGTATGATGGCAATTTGCATATACTCCAGAATGTTATGAAGAGTGATCAGATGAATTGCAAAGTCCCTCTTTGCCATGCAAATTAACTGAATCCCAAAAAAACATTTCCACTATATTTCAGCCCTGCCACAAAAGGACCAGCTGACATCAGGTCAGTGATTCTCTCGTTAACACAGGTGTGAGTGTTGACAACTACAAGGCTGGAAATCACTCTGTCATGCTGATTGAGTTCGAATAACATACTGGAAGCTTCAAAAGGTGGGTGGTGCTTGGAATCATTGTTCTTCCTCTGTCAAATATGGTTACCTGCAAGGAAACATGTGCCGTCATCATTGCTTTGCACAAAAAGTGCTTCACAGGCAAGAATATTTCTGCCAGTAAGATTGCACCTAAATCAACCATTTATCGGCTCATTAATAAGAAGTTCAAGGAGAGAGGTTCAATTGCTGTGAAGAAGGCTTCAGGGCACCCAAAAAAGTCCAGCAAGCACCAGGACCGTCTCCTAAAGTTGATTCAGCTGTGGGATCGGGGCACCACCAGTACAGCTTGCTCAGGAATGGCAGCAGGCAGGTGTGAGTGCATCTGCACGCACAGTGAGGCGAAAACTTTTGGAGGATGGCCTGGTGTCAAGAAGGGCAGCAAAGAAGCCACTTCTCTCCAGGAAAAACATCAGGGACAGACTGGTGTACTGCAGTAGGTACAGGGATTGGACTGCTGAGGACTGGGGTAAAGTCATTTTCACTGATGAATCCCCTTTCCGATTGTTTGGGGCATCCGGAAAAAAGCTTGTCCGGAGAAGACAAGGTGAGCACTACCATCAGTCCTGTGTCATGGCAACAGTAAAGCATCCTGAAACCATTCATGTGTGGGGTTGTTTCTCAGCCAAGGGAGAGGGCTCGCTCACAATTTTGCCTAAGAACACCACCACGAATAAAGAATGGTACCAACACATCCTCCGAGAGCAACTTCTCCCAACCATCCAGGAACAGTTTGTGACGAACAATGCCTTTTCCAGCATGATGGAGCACCTTGCCATAAGGCAAAAGTTATAACTAAGTGGCTCGGGGAACAAAACATCGATATTTTGGGTCCATGGCCAGGAAACTCCCCAGACCTTAATCCCATTGAGAACTTGTGGTAAATCCTCAAGAGGCGGGTGGACAAACAAAACCCCACAAATTCTGACAAACTCCAAGCATTGATTATGCAAGAATGGGCTGCCATTGACAGCATGCCAGGGTGGATTGCAGAGGTCTTGAAAAAGAATGGTCAACACTGCAAATATTGACTCTTTGCATCAACTTCATGTGATTGTCAATAAAAGCCTTTGACACTTATGAAATGCTTGTAATTATACTTCAATATTCCATATTAACATCTGACAAAAATATCTAAAGACACTGAGGCAGCAGACTTTGTGAAAATTAATATTTGTGTCATTCTCAAAACTTTTGGCCACGACTGTACAACACAAAATAGAGGGTTCGACATTCAGCTGAATTGACATGTCCTTACCTGGTGTCTGTGAGCATTAGTTTCAAGCAGGGACAGTAGTTTCCTGAGATCATGTGATTCTCTAAAAATGTTACATTTTGGTCAATCCTTTTATTCCAGTCAAAACAGGACATCAGTTATGTGCGAATATTTTAGTTGAAAATGTCCCAAAAAATACTAGGCCTATTTTGACATTATGTATGTGCAGCATCTGAATTGACTGAAACTACTTCTATACAACTTACTTGTTGTCTGGTCCCTTTAACTTCTGGAGTAGTTTGTCTGCTCTTCTCACCTTTTTAACTGGGTTGGGCATGATATAAATTCCCTTCTGCTTCCATGGGTCATAACTGAGGTACAACTTCCGATAATTGACACAATATAACAATGCATTCAATATCATGGCATTTGGTACATTGTAACGGCTCTCAATATACAAATAAACATAGTCTGTTTTAGAAACATTAGCCTAGCGGTAGCTAGTAACACTGAACAACAACAGGTGCGACATAGTCGTTCAGGAATAATGCAGCCATCCACTACAAGGGAACACAAAACAAAGAACAAACGTGTTTCCTTTGAGCCACTGAGCAGTCCCTTACCCTCCTTCACCATGGCAAATATGTAGGATACACCTGTTATTTTATTATTCTTTTTCAAGCTTGTTTTCGCCTTCAAGGTTGCAGTTTATTAATGGGCATATTATTGGAAAGTTTGTGCCCGAATTGGAAAAGGACATACTGAAATTGATGATAGTTTTAACCAATAGGTGGAAGCAACATTATTATGTGGTAGTTTCTATGGATACAACTGACGCCTTTTCGCATTCCGTCACCAGATAATTTTGTTTTTGGAATGTAGTTGTTTGTTGTTCCCCTGTTATTGTAGCTCAGTGGTTGTTGCAGTTTCACCAAGTCCATAAATAAACACATTAATACTAAATAACTGTAAATTAACAAGTAGGTTTATAACTCTTATTTTGATTCATATTTATTTTCATACACTACTAACCTGTGTGCATCTATCTATATATGCAAAATAAACTTCCGATTTGGAAAGTTAAGTAGATGCACAGTTTCTGTCAGGTTTCTGTTGATGGAAAATAATCCAGATGAAAACAGATGATCTACATTTTTTGAAAAATGTAACACTGTTGTCGCGATAGCATGTGGATAACTCAGGCAATGAATAAACTACCGCGAGATGTTTGGTCCTTAATTTTTGCTATTCATAATCGCAGTACGCATTGTATCTGGCGTACTCTCCGTCGTTCAGGTGTGACATTACGTCGGCCATAGTACGTAGGTATGCGCTAGTAAGAAGGGGAATGTCGGGTTGTGAATGATCGGTTTCTGAGCGGCAGCAAACGTCAACATTATGGGTGAGCCTACTTACTGTATTAAAAATGTCCGAAAACTGCTTTGGAAATTACATTTATAGCTTGTTGTATCAGAATGGCTATTTTAAAGTAATGGTTGTTCGTGGCTTTCTAGTTGTCTGAGTAACCAACGCCCAGTCGTCCCCCCACCAGTTGTTGGATGAGTTGCTAGCAGGTTAGCATTAGCTTAGGCATTTCCTGTGTAGTTATTTTGTCCCTCATCGCGAATTGCTTGCGCCAATTTTATCTACCTAGTGGTTCATTCCAAAAGCTAATGTTTTATGTTATGTATCTGGTGTTTGTTAAGTAAACTCAATCGAGGTAACGCTAGCTAGCTTTTTAAATTTTTATTGTGTCGATAACGTCATGTTCACCACCTAACGTTAGCCAGCTGGCTTGCTAGCCTACGATTCAGAAAATGCTAACGCCAAATCCTTACCCTTAAATTAAATGACTGTCCCAGTATTCACCGAGCAAGCCATTGTTTATTGTTAGCTAGCAAAACAATAATGTCGAGCAATGTATTTACTTCCAGCTATTTCAAACACTTGATTTGCCCATGAGTGTTACACTGAAAAAGTATATTAATTAAAGTGTGTGTGTGACACCATATAGTGTAGAAAACAGCAAACCAGAGTATGCTCTGATAATCTGAGGGAAGGGGACAGATGAGGATAAACACTCGCTCAAGCCAACACAGCTAGATTCTCAGACCTTGGATAGATCTAAGGACGAGTCAAGTCTGAAGATGGGTATCTTTGGGTGTCTCCCTTTTCATATTGGTTTGGGGGTAGGACCGAGTGAAAGTGAGCCAGGTTTTTTTTAAATTAAAGAATGCCTATTAAATTGCGATGAAGATGCACTCATGACTGCATGAGAAAAATGTGTACTCCTCTCACCACTTCCTTCAGTTGACCCGCTAACTGAAACGGAAACCACACTAGCTAGCATAATCGCGAAGAAGGATTTGAATCAGTTGCCAGAAACATTTTCCATGTAACAGTGTAAAGCAGTAGGTGCTGGTGGGAGGACGGGCCCATTGTGATGGCTGGAATGGAATATATGGAACAGTATCAAACACATGGAAGCCAGGTTTGATGCCGTTTCTTTCATTCTATCCATTACAATGAGCCCGTCCTCCTATAGCTCCTCCCACCAGCCTCCACTGGTGTACAGATAGTGATCTCACTTATACCATGCATGGACATAAAGAAGACTTACAGTTTGAATGGTAATTTTGCACAGACATAGGCTTTCAATTGAAAACATTTAAACAACAGTCCAAGGCTAAGGGCATCACAGAGATTGGACTCTGTTATACCCCATAGGAAAGCCAACAACAGTGAATAACATTGTACCATACTATCCAACTCTGATGTTATGCTTGCTAGCCTAAACACACATTATTTATCCCCGGGCTTTTACAGATTGTGAATTTGTTTCTGAAAACAGAGTTCTTTGTTAGGATTATTGCTGATATTGATTGTTGTTGCCTGTGTTCTCTCCTCTGGCTCTTACCTCACTTTGGACCACATCGCATGATTATTTCCATAAAACAGCTGTAAGTATGGATGGATTGGAAAGTTAGTCCAATGTTTATTTGCCTGCTTATCAGAATTACTTTCCCCTAATTTTGAAGTAACCTTGGCCTGTTGCATAACATTGCAAAAGCTGTGGTGGTGATGTTGTGCTCCTATGTTACTTTCCAGCAACAAAAGAATCTGGAGGGGTATGTGGGCTTTGCTAGCCTTCCCAACCAAGTGTACAGAAAGTCGGTGAAGAGAGGCTTTGAATTCACCCTGATGGTTGTTGGTAAGAAAATGCTATTCATATATTGAGGTCATGGTTCAACCGAGTCATGTTTTCAGTCATTTCAGTTTTAACAATACAGTTGACCAGTAAAAGCTCTGTATAGTAAGTTTACATTTTGAGAAAGGAATAGTTATGTGCAAGCAAAGTGCATGTGTGTGGTTTTAACCTCCTCTGTCGAGGGAGAGAAGGTAACCTCTCGTTTACTTTTCGTTTACTTTTTTTCACATCTGCCTGCCTTTTTAAAATAGCATTGTTTTTGATTGGATTTATTAAAAAACTGCGCAGTATTATCAAAAATACAAGAGTGCCGTTGAAGTACTTGGATGCGGTCATTGAACTCGGCCAGGACCTTCATTTGCTAATCAGTCACTGTTTGGAGGGAAAATGTTTCTTTGGGTCAAACCATTTCCTGTGGTCGGCATAGCAGGAGTTCTCCCTCACTGCTAAGAATAGTTCATCTCGCATTTCATCTGAACAGCAGCCTCTTTCTGAGCCAGTCATGGGTTTATCATTGATCAGTTTAAGAAGTCAGGCTATACTTGTCATTCTACACTGGTCATTCTATCTAAACATGTCTGCCTTGCATGCAATATGGTTCCTCTTAAACAAGTCACCATGATTTACCCTGCTGTATAAAATGTCCTTTAAGGCAGTGTGTTGGATGGTGCCCAAGCTGGCTGTTGGGCCCAGAAATGCCTTGATGATTTCGCCAGCCTGATTGGTGCAATAATAATAATAATACGTTTTTTAAAGTCCTATTTCTGTGAATGCAAACGCAGCACAAACAATGCATATTTTGCTCATGTGAAGCAGGCTAGTTTATATAAATACACCAGTGTTTTCCATGTAACAGGACAGGTTGGCATGCTGCGCTCAGTGAGGCAAAGTGCGCTGTGCCAGTCACCGCCGATAATGCTAGCCCTTTCTCACACTACCAGTGACCTAAGCCAGCAGGGACATGTGGGCTCAAATCTCCTCAGGACTTGGCAGTCGGCAGAGCTAGCTCCTCTACCGAGGCAGTGTGTCTGTAACGGTGTACGAGACTGATATTGCTGAATTGGCAAAGAGTCAAACTATCAACCAATTTTATTTTTTTGCTGAGGATTTTGTATCCATTTTTGTACATTTTAATACAAAATCTACAGCAAAAGAAAGTGGTTGCTAGTTTGCTAATTCAGCAATATCAGTCTCGTACACGGTTACATACACACTGCCTCGGCAGTAGGCAGAGCTAGCTCCTCTACCCAGTCCTGAGAAGATTTGAGCCCACATGTCCCTGCTGGCTTAGGTCACAGGTAGTGTGAGAAAGGGCTAGCGTTATCGGCGGTGACTGGCACAGTGCACTATGCCTCGCTGAGTGCAGCACGCCAACCTGTCCTGTTACATGGAAAACACTGGTGTATTTTATATAAACTAGCCATCCATATTCATAGGAGTATGATGATGGGCATTGAAATGCACGTAGTCAAGTGCAATCACTCAACACAGAAACGGTAGCTCTCAAATCTCAATACTGTAGCCTGTAAACAGCAGCCCGTTGACGATCGAGGTCAGTGCCAGTGGTAATTTCCACTGCCCTAATGATTTCATTCCCCAGGAGCATGGAGACCAGGCACACAATGGCTAGCCACGCTAGATAAATGGGACCACACAGCCGGCATGATGAGAGGCATTCTCTAGCCACGTTCAGACCAGGAGCTGTTGTCCTAGCCCTTTACACAATCATTAGATGGATGGTCGTCTTGGACAAATGTCAATGGCCCTCAATCAAAGACATGACCTTTGATGGGATTTATTGGCTGGGCTTTATTAGAATCTTCTACAGTACCATGGGATGCCTCTAAAGTTGCATGAATGGCTATCACACAGTGGGATATACTTGCTTTCAACCTGTATGGTTAGCTGTTTATAATGTCTTTGAATGTTGTTCAACATTCAAAGACATTATAAACAGCTAATCATACATGTTGAAAGCAAGTATATCCCACTGTGTGATAGCCATTCATGCAACTATATATATATATATATATTACTGTGCACACTAGGCCAATATGTTGATTTGAATTGCATTGACTCACTCATTTAAAATGACAATGATCCTAATGTAGCAACACTGTCATTAGGCTATATGAGCCATGCTTACATTTTTTTAATTTAAAAAAATAGATTCATTTTTATTGCAACAGTTTTTGTTTTCTTCTAGGTGAATCGGGATTGGGCAAGTCCACGTTGATCAACTCTCTGTTCCTAACAGACTTGTACTCGTCAGAATACCCTGGGCCTTCACACAGAGTCAAAAAGACTGTACAGGTAGTTTAAAACACTTCTGCTTAGCAGTCCTGGATTCTCTGGTTGAATATCCTTATTTCACTGGTGACCATGTTAGTTTTCCTCAGTGTTGAAACACATTCTGTGATATAGAGCAGACTAAAGTATTCATACCCCTTGACCTATTCCACATTTTGTGTTACAGCCTGAATGTTCTCCCCCATCTACACACAATACCCCACAACGGATTGTTTTAGTCTTATTTTTGCGAATGTATCGAAAATGAAATACATTTACATAAGTATTCACACATCTGAGTCAATACTTTGTAGAAGCACATTTGGCAGCGATTTACAGCTGTGAGTCTTTCTCTATAAGTCTCTAAAAAGATTTCCACACCTGGATTGTGCAACATTTGCCTTTTATTATTTTAAATGTTTTCAAAGCTCTGTCAAATTGATTGTTGATCATTACTAGACAACCATTGTCAGGTCTTCCCATAGATTTAAGTCAAAATTGTATCTCGGCCATTCAGTAACATTCACTATCTTCTTGGTAAGCAACTACACTGGAGATATGGCCTTGTTTTAGGTTACTGTCCTGCTGAAAGATAAATTAATCTCTGTCTGGTGGAAAGCAGACTGTACCAGGTTTCCCTCTAGGATTTTGCCTGTGCTTAGCTTTATTCCATTTCTTTCTTTTTTTTAATCCTGAAACTCCTCCGTCCTTAACGATTACAATCATACCCATAACATGATGTAGCCACCATTTTATGCTTGAAAATATGGAGGGTGGTACTCAGTAATGTGTTTTATTGGATTTGCTCCAAACATAACTTTTGTCCTGAATACAAAGTGTCAATTGCTTCACATTTTTTGCAGTATTACTTTAGTACCTTATTACAAACAGGATGCATGTTTTTGAATATTTTTTTATTATGTACAGGCTTCCTCTGTCATTTAGGTTAGTAATTGTGGAGTAACTACAATGTTGATCCATCCTCAGTTTTCTCCGATCACAGCCATTTAAATGCTGTAACTGTTTTAAAGTCACCCCTCCGGCAACGGAGTTAGGAAGGACGCCTGTATCACTTTAGTGACTGGGTGTAATGACACAACATCAAAAGTGTAATTAATAACTTCACCATGCTCAAAGGGCTATTGGAGGGCTGCTTTAAATGATTATTCTTTTACCCATCTATGAATAGGTGCCCTTTGCGAGGTATTGGAAAACATCCCTGGTCTTTGTGGTTGAATCTGTGTTTGAAATTCACTGCACGATTCAAGACGTTTCAGCTTTTTATTTATTTCATTCAATGTGAAAATTAAATTCAAACAACATTTTCCCACTTTGACATTATGAGGTATTGTGTATAGGCTTGTGATGCAATTTTTTTTTCAATATAATTAATTTTAAATTCCATCTGTAACACAACAAAATGTGGAAAATGGCAAGGGGTGTGAATACTTTCTGAAGGCACTGGATGTCATTTAGTCCAGAAACTTGCTCTACTTGGCCTCCAAAATGCAACGTTATCTCCACACAGACGCTTGTCTGTTTTTCTGGTTCCTCTGCATAGTTCGGTAATAGCACAGTGTTAGACTGCATGCTAATACATGCAGCTAGAATGAGCATCACCCACTGGCCTCAATGTGTGCTACACATTTGGCGACAAGTTGTCTTCCTGAGAGGTTGTTTTGGTCCTCTTCATTCCCTTCATTGGGATTGGCAGTATGCTCATTTCTTCTGTGTTGTGGCAAACACTCTCTTGTGGAGACCGGTGTTGGCTCAACGCATTGGGTACTGCATTGTTGTCCAAAAGTTAAACAACCAGAAGTGTAGCGGGTGCTTAATATTCTTATGACGGTTCTTAGGAAAGTTGTATTGTTCACTGTCATATACCAAATATGAACAGTAACAGTATGCATTTAGACAAGGCAACTATTGAAGGCTAATATAATTCTCTATTTCCCAGGTGGAGCAATCCAAAGTGTTAGTAAAGGAAGGTGGTGTCCAGCTCCTGCTCACAATAGTCGACACCCCAGGATTCGGCGACGCTGTGGACAATAGCAACTGGTACGCAAAATTTGACGACAACTCTATTTTGGATCCAATAAATGCATTGATCTTGGCCCATTTGACAGCCATTTCAGCTTATAGCTTGCGAGCAGGTTTCCAGGAAGTAGCGTCCATTTTTGGCTCAATGTGTGTGGGTTTGTTTCCTCCCTGTGGCTGTGTGTACCGCGCAGCTGGCAGCCAGTCATCGACCACATAGACAGCAAGTTTGAGGATTACCTCAACTGTGAGTCGCGGGTGAACAGACGACTGATGCCTGACAGCAGAGTGCAGTGCTGCCTCTACTTCATCGCCCCCTCGGGACACGGGTGAGTCTGGGTGGGAGGGAGAGAGGTCAGATAGTGTGAATGAAGGGGGAGGGCGTCTTGAGATTTACTAAGATTTCACAAGTGTAAAGTAGAATACCCCATATTAGAAATTCCAATAATTTTTGGCTACTGCCTCTTATAGGCTTTTTTTTCTCTTCTCACTCTTTAGGGTTGTTTTGCAATATACCTACATAGTTGTTTCATATGACTGTTAGTGCTAAAGGGCATTGGCCATCTGTCAGAGAAGGCTGTATGTATCGTGGCTTTGGGGTAAATGGGATGTGTGCATGCGTTCACTGTTCATTCTCTGTTCTACGGGACATTGTCGTTACAATCCCCCAGTCAATGTTGAGACAGGCTCTTAGGATGAGCAGCTTATGCTGGCCTCTCACACACTGACCCCTCACACACACTCCTCGCAGCACCAGCTGCTATAAGCTGACTCGCACTCGAGTGCCTTGCACAGTGACAATGCTCACGGGAAACAGCTGGGGAAAGTGTTCTGGACACAGACAGTAGTTATTTGTGTTGTCATCGTTGATAAATTACTTGTTTGTTTACACTACTAGAGCTCCATTGCAAACAATGTTTTATTAGTTAATAGATGTAAGGAAAGAAATGTGAGCTTCGTGGTTTGCTATGAAAATAGTGGACCTGTCAGGAATCTGTCCATCAGTACCCCTACCCCAGCATTTATGGTATTAATGTACATTTTGTCACGTCTCCCTCCAGACTGAAGCCTCTGGATATTGAGTTTATGAAACGGTTGCATGAGAAGGTGAATGTCATCCCACTGATCGCAAAAGCAGACACTCTCACCCCAGAGGAGTGCCAACGGTTCAAGAAGCAGGTCAGTGGGCTCTGTCTGGGGGGCTGGGCTCTGTCTGGGGGGCGGGGCGTCAAGGGTTTACACAGACGAAGACTTGATTGTTGCAGATAGAAATAGACTGTTTGGGCAGAATGGGAGGTTTCCCATTCCACATACTGCTCTGACGATGCCCTCTAAATTTCCCCTGGGCAGTACAGTCTGAATGGAGTTGATACCACATGATAAAAAGAACTGTCTCGCACGTCTTTTGTATGTTAATAAATCATACTGAACCTTCCCTCAGATCATGCGGGAAATCCTGGAACATAAAATCAAGATCTACGAGTTCCCAGAGACTGATGATGAGGAAGAGAACAAACTGGTGAAGAAGATCAAGGTATAATACATATGTACCTCGAGGAGTTGTAAGCACCATGCGTGCACCAATAAACTTAGCCATTTGAACTGTTAGGCACTTAGCTGCATCAGTCCCGCCTGGATATTGCGATCGCAATTGTTTTTGCAAAATCAACAATTCCCTGCTTATTATGCGAGGGTGTGCAAATTACCAATCACTGCACTATTACCACATAAAACAGTAAAATCATTGCAATATTACCACATATAGCTCTCCAATCACTGCACACAAAAAAAGAGTGCTGGACATTTTAACCAATAACTTACTTTTACTGCATAAAATGGTTCAATCAAGCAGCATGTCAAACTTTTTTCCAAATTGGTCAAAATCATTGCAAATTGTCATGTAAAATATCTGAATTGCTGCAGCAAAACCAAATATTTTGGCCCACAACTAGCCTATCACAAAATTCTGGAGGGGCTGTTGCATACACACACACACACACACACACACACTCGTCTCACACGCCGTTGTGTTATTTTGCTTGCAGGACCGTCTGCCCCTGGCCGTGGTGGGCAGTAACACCATCATCGAGGTGAATGGGAAGAGGACCAGAGGACGACAGTACCCATGGGGAGTGGCAGAAGGTACCAGGCATGATGGGAGATGAAGTTAGGGGGAAAGGGGAAATCTATTAAGAGGCTCCTTTTGGAGAGGGGTTTGAATATGTATTGATTGTCTTTCCTTGCAGTTGAGAACGGAGACCACTGTGATTTCACCATCCTACGAGACATGCTCATCAGGTACAGACTCAAAACATGAAGTTACAAAAATGTATAGGAAATGACAATGCATTTAAAAAAGTAAATAAAATTGTAACATTGTCAACCACATTGACCATAGCCTCAACATGATGGTTTCTAAGACTTGTTTTGTTGCGTACAGAACCCACATGCAGGACCTGAAGGACGTGACCAATAACGTCCACTATGAGAACTACCGTAGCAGGAAGCTGGCAGCCGTCACCTACAACGGACAGGACAACAACAGGGTCAAGGGTCAACAGTCGACGAAGTGAGTCCAACAGCTACCAGTGGTTCTCTATTTAACATGCACAGCCTAACTTTTTTTTGTTGCTTAAAGGCATATTTTACCTGACAGATAATCTACTGGACATTTGAAATGTTTTATCATATTGACGTGATATTTAGGCTGTGTATAAATGGATGATTATTGTGGTAGTGTTCTTGGGGGTAATTTTTTTCCCAATATAGGTCCATCATTCCAAATGCAGGTATTACAGCTTAAAGGGGCACTTATGGATTTTGGCAATGAGGCCCTTTATCTACTTCCCCAGAGTCTGATGAACTCGGGGATGCCATTTTTATGTCTCTCTCCGTGCAGTTTAAAGGAAGTTGCTATCTAGTACAATGCTAACTAGCGTAAGCGCAATTGCTAACTAGTCTTACCCTTATACTTCCAGTCATTGCGCTATCTGCAGATACCCATAGACTTCCAGTCATTGTGCTAACGCTAGTTAGCATTGGCTCGCAACGCTATCTCGAACTTCCTTCATACTGGACACAGAGATATAAAAATGGTATCCACAAGTTCATCTGACTCTTGGGAAGTAGAAAGGGGCGTGGTTGCCAAAATCCATAACTATCCCTTTAAATTCCACACTGCTGCTCTCTCACACCTAAGACCCTGTTATGTACACCAACCACGCTCCGCATCGTAGCTCTTTACTGAGAGACACCCTCACACACTGCGGTTCCTAACGCACAGCTACGCACCAAACACATGCTACTAATGTAAGGCTACTACTGCACACTACTACTACACACACCGTTTCATGCCTCTAGAAAAGTGGTTTTGTTTCTTTGAACTTTTCCTTGTTTACCGTGAGAAAGTAGGTGTTTCGTTCTAAGTGTATGTTTTAGTTAGTGCGGTCAGTCCGTTTGAGTTTTTCCGTTGTCGTAGTGCATGATTTCATCGCAGCATGCTAAGTGTGTGTGTTTCTGTTTTTTTAGACATGACACAGGTGAAGGCATGTAAGTGGTCAATTTATGTTTCCTTAGATCATTTTATTTTTAAATATACCATTTTCCTCCCTTGTCTGAATTCTCTTTCTCCCAGTTCAGGGTGTTTTCTTCTCTCCTTTCTCCCCCCTCATGTCAGACAATGTCTCAAGGAACCCTGTAGATGCCAACATTGAGAAGTCAACTGGGAATTGATAAACACGCATATTACATTGCAAATTCTTCAAGTGTAATTAGCGTAGTTAGACTGGTGGCTTCTTCTCACTTTCAATTGAGTTTACTAACATTTAGCTAAGCTAACATCCCAAAGCACCACTTGTTCACTACAGTTACTCACTAGCCTATGCTAACAGCTTAGCTAACTCAGCTCCGTGATTGCTTGGTGCTGGTCTTTGAGCAAATTGGGTTTCTTCTTCCCTCTGCTTTTCCACACTTCAGTCACCACATTGAGTCCTACCATTCCTTTCATGCATAGATCCTTGTATGTGCCAATTCCCTGCAAGGAAATGGGGGTGGCATTACTGTGCGGATTGTTCCACTGTGTTGGTGACGGTTGGTGACGGTGCACTGTGGGACTGGTCTGACTGTTTGCCTGCATACGTGTGTGACCCTGCAGGAGCCCCCTGGCTCAGATGGAGGAGGAGCGGCGGGAGCACGTGGCCAAGATGAAGAAGATGGAGATGGAAATGGAACAGGTGTTTGAGATGAAGGTCAAGGAGAAGATCCAGAAGCTGAAAGATTCTGAGGCTGAGGTAACATCAGTCACATTGGCTTACTACACTACTGACCCCTACCGTATGGTTTGACTTCTTACTTCCTGATGCATAAACACTCACTTTTTGGTGGGTGTTGATGCACTGAAAGTCTTCGTGAGTGGGTGTATGAGAGGATGTGTATAATGACTAGTTATCGTGTGTGTGTGTGTGAGAACTTTACTGCCCCTCTCTCTGAAGTGTTACATTTCCAAATGCACACTTATTTAACCAGGATAGTCCTCTTTGCAACAATTGTCAGTTATTCAGTGAGTCACAGTTGTGAGCATGTCTTTTCAATTGTTTTCAAAATGTCTCTTCTGCAGCTGTCAAGGCGTCATGAGCAGATGAAGAAGAATCTGGAGGCCCAGCACAAGGAGCTGGAGGAGAAGAGACGCCAGTTTGAGGATGACCGGGCCAACTGGGAGGCCAATCAGCGCCTGGAGCAACAGAGACTGGATGCCTCCAGGTAACAGTGTCTGTCACACACCTGAACTGTCGTGGTGACTTTGGTTGTTACAAAAGTAGCTCTATTTATTGTTGTCTGTTGGCTAGAGAAAAAAGCTCAACTGGACACACAAACAAGGGTGTGTGCAGAACGTAATACCAGCATGTCCCACTAGATGTCACTGTTGTATAATCATCATCTCAACCACTGTTTGTAAATGTTTGCATCATTATATTGCCTTATATACTATATTCACTGCAACATGATCTCCTCTACAGGACTCTGGAAAAGAACAAAAAGAAGGGGAAGATATTTTAGACAGTCTGCAGAAACACCAAGTTGTACTTGTTGCCAGCTTGGATATCTATGTGTGGCACCAAAGCTCTTGTACAGCCCAGCTGGGTCTGCATGTACTGTCACAATGACCGGAAGAGAGCTGCCTGTGGACTTCTCCAAGGAATGTGTTTACCTTAACCAAACTTACCGTCTTAGACAGGCCAAACCCATATATAACTGAATACTGCCCAAGGTTGCAATGTCTATTTAACAACTGATTACTACAGTTTTATGCAGAGCAACAATCATGTTTCAGTGGTTTTATTTGTTTACATGCACAAAAGCTCTTCCATGATGTGGAAAAGGAAATGGCATTTCCAAAAACCGTTTTGTTTAGTAAAGTGTAACAGATAAACCTCATACTGAACAGCTCCCCATGCAATGTAGCCTAACAGGAAACGACAGTCTCGGTCTCTCAATAGGAGGAATGGGAAATCTAAAAGAGGCTAAAATGCACCTTGGGCTTTTTTAAATTTTTTATGGCTGAAGCTTTTTCCAAAATGTAACGCTTTCTTCTGTTTTTAGCGAATTTCACTAGCCTTGGACCACCATTAACTTCATAAATGTTATATTTCAGTTAGTTTATTTTTTATATATACACCGAGCCAGCTAAAGTCCTTTTTTTTTTGTATGTAAGAATTAATCTGAAGCTTTGACCAGTTTCTGAGGAGGATTGACTGTTCAAAATACATTCAGTAGTCGTACAAAGAGCAAAATAATAAATGAAAGGAATATTTCTGTAACTCCACATGTCATCAGATTAAGTGGGAAAGGAAAGCCAACACCATATTTTGCTTTGCCTATGTACTCCATCTGTATTTTTTATTTGTATTGTACAAAGTCACTTAATAAACATATGTGATAGACTTGCAATGCAATGAATGCTGCTAAGAGATGCATGTTGATACTGCATTACTACATTCAGAATACCTATTATGTAGGCCTACTGATATTTAAACAGTTTAAATGTGTTACTTATTTTTGCTCTGTAGTTCAGTATTAATCTGCTTTGTCTACACCATATCTCCACCAGAGGGCAACATGGGTTACCTTTTTCAGCGTTTTTCAGTTTAGTGGTTTTACTTTTGATGTAAGTATTCTGCCACATTACATGCACAATATGAATGTTTTCAGAGCACTAGCAGGTTATTTGCCTGAATAGATTTGACATTTCACACAGTAATATGCATATTCCTTCATTTTCTAAAGCAATTTTTGCAAGTACTGTTTAATTTGCTGACGCAAAAATGTTTTCAAAACATTGGACTTCACGCTTGACTGAAACAATCATGCAAACACATGTTCAGTGCATCCTGGTTCACACTTAATTATTTTGATGCAAGTTGTATGTAGCTGCTATGGAGATCCATTAGAAGGAACCTGCAGGAATAACAGTAATCAACAGTATGTCCTAAGAGAATGAAAAAAACTCACTCAGAACGAGTCATGGATAAACTAAATGCTGATATTTTACCTTGTTCCTCTGAGCTCCTTTTACCCATCAGTCCAACAAAAGACTCAAATTTCTGCCCTGGGAAAGAGGTGATAGTAGGGCAATTTCAGACTGAGAAAAGTACATCTCCCACAGTGATCCCATTTTGACATTACACAGCAGAGTCTCGTGGGAATTGTATATGGCATGAGAACAGTTCCACCTTAGTGGTTTTCATACCTTCTATCATAGAATTACATATTTAATAGGATCTCTGTGCCTTATATCCCATGAATATCTTCATAATAGTAGCCTCAGTAAAATTGAGTTGAAATGGTCAGTACCAACAGTGTAATGCGGGCAACACTTACCTGGTCTTGTTACCTGGGATTTTGCTGTAAAGAGTGGAAGGGGAAAAAGCTAAAAATACAGATGAGCTTTTATAGAAATAGAATATATTTAAAATATTGAATTATTACTAGAAAGTAGTTAGCCTACCAGAGCCTCTTTTCCCCATAAGACCAAAGAATTGGCGTGACTCAGGTTTTCGAGTCATTCTTTTCAGGATTTCTTTATATTGCTCAGATAGTTGCAATTTCCTCTGAATAAATAAAATACACAATTTAGCTTATTCATTTTATAGTAGCCTAGGCTAATCACGAGAAGATTATTATGAAGCCTATCACTGCCGGTGGCTGCTTCCTAAATAGTCCACATTTACAAATGTACGGGACAGTGCTGAAACATTTTTTTTATCTTAATATCGACAATGCCACTATATAGGCTACAGTCAAATATTTTAAACATATTTTTGCCAATTTGAGAGGTGTCCTACCGTATCATTGTCTTCTCTCCAACTGCCATCAAAATGTATTTTTTTGGCTGAGGACAGATGCCATAACGATGGAAAATACCATAATGAGTAGAATTATCTTCATTGTGGTAGCAGCTGTGCTGTGCATAAAGTTGTTCCTCTTCATGCGTTTATTTTATTTGATGAGAGTAACTTTACTGATAAAATCAGACCAATGGCCTGAATAAATACTGAATTCCTATAATATCAAGAGTTTCAAAGATGCAGCCTGCTGCAATACCTACACGGAGCAAATTTTAACAGAGAAAAGTGCGTCTATCCATTGGTGCGACATTACAATCGGCGCATCTGTGCGCGCCGGCGTTTGTATGCACAGACAGAGCTGAAGTGGATGTCAATGTCAAGCCGTTAGGTCATATTATGAGTCAGTAGGTATGTCTTTGTGTTTCAATTTCTGAAGGGGAAAACCACCGTTGCTTCTGTTCAACAGAGGCCTAAAATCTACATATCTGGAACAAGGCTAGTCTACTTTTGGCACTGTGCTGGACTCGCAATCACTCAATTCCATCCAGAAGTACAACATAAACAAGTGACGTCAAAACGTCATATTTAACATATGGTAGCCTATTTATACCGATTTTTAATGACACAAAGACGCTTTATATAGTATAAAAGAAACACAAGAAACGTTAAACAAAAAGTAGGGAGTAGGACTCAATAAAAAGAAATAGTGTGATGGGTCAGAGTGAGCGAGAAAGCAGGTGTGTGTGTGAGAGAGAAAGAGACTATGCGTGCGTGTATGTGTACAGTGAAATCCTTCAACCAAAGCATAAACACACATACAGTAATAATCCTTCCGTCTGTAAGACTTTTTAGCATTTATGGGGCGCCATACAAGTGCACGCGCCCACTTCACAAATCCCTTGGAATAAACAATGAAGTACTCGTCCTTATACCGTCTGTCAACTCCCGTCTCAATGCTGTCAATTAAAAAAAGATATAGACATATTCTGCATTTATACAGCAATGACCAAATATACTGCTGTGTGCATATTGATTTAGAACATTGTCGACATACCGCCACCGTTGTGGGTGGAACATGGGGCTTGGTTATTATCAACGTTGGTGCTGTGCTGCTTAATAGTAACGTTCGACCTACATGTCATTCAAAAAGTGTAAACAGCGAAAATTAAAGGGATGAAGTCAACTCATAATTTAGACTACGACGAGCATGCATTCTCAACATCTACATTTGCGCACAGCACCGTCAACTTCATATCTAAAATAACTCCTCAACAAGTCACGGTATTGGAGCCAGGTAACAGAGCTCCAGCTTTCTGTGGTAACCCTGGATGGAGAATTCGTTTACCCGCCACATGCAGGGTTAAACGGGCCATTGGTAATTCCTGCTTTTACCAACAAGTCTGCCTTTTTGGTGTGCCTGTGGAACTCCGAGTCGTCATTAACCGACTTGGTCCAGGACCTACCCGATAGCACCCACCCATAGGTATCATTACAAAGGAGCAACACACATTTTTACTGTTGTTTGTTAATATAGAGGAGACAGGCCATTAAACAGAACTGACATATTACAAGTTTCCCCTTGTGTTTCTGTTCAACAGAAAGAAATACGTTTTGTCCAGATTGCACTTCTCCCCTGTTCCTGTATTTGGCTATGGGAACTGGATTCACAGTGTGCTGTACTCCTGGGTCCGTTCGGGACACAACTGTGGCCTTTCTCAGGCAGTTTGTACCTCTACAGGTAGGGAATACTCGCTATGCACTGTAGGAATGGTGCACTCATCAAAGCACCAGTGGACGTTTCATTGTCCCTTGCATTTAGATCCCAACTGTCTGTGGTCCATTTAACTTTCCTTTTTGACTATTATTAGTTTTTATCCTGGATGAACATATTATAGTTCAGAGTTCTCAGGGTGCCATCAGAGTTATTTAATGACAGATGGGCCATGTATTTATTGTTTTCTATGTGCATCTTCTGGAAGTGACGTGTCTATTGAAATGTTAATTACATACAGGGTGGAATATGCCAGTGATTGTCAAGAGACTTGATGTGCGATATGATTGGCTGATGGGTTCCTGGAGCTAGATGAAACACCAGTTGATTGATGCAGACGGGTGTGAGCCGGCCCCCTCCACTGCAGGTGTCGTTGCCTGGGTTCCTTTTTCACCAAGGTCAGTTATGAGACGGAGAGAGGGATAGGTGGAGAGATGCGGGGAAACATTTAACTGCCATTTTCCAGGATTAACAGAAGAGTTGTTATACAGTTGTCCATAATGTTTCCCATAGAATGTGAGAGGTTGTGTAAAGACTCACAAGCAGACTTTCCTTGTGCTTGAACTTGACATGAAGGAACACATTGACACTGTTTGTTTCCGTCCCCAGGTGAAGAACATGGTCAAGTCCAACGCCACAGGTGTCCTTGTCCATATGCACGTCCCGGTAACCCGATCCAGGATATGAACTGTGTGGGAGACAAATATTCTACACCACTAGGCATACCTGCTGCCATAGTGCACCGGGAGCCCTCTGTCGCCCAGGCCCTTAGGTAACTAACACAGACTGACTGACTGATTCATACAGTGTTTGGTCAAGTTGGTTTCCTCACTTAACTCACTGGAAGCCATGCTTCCTCTAAGGATGAAGTGTTCTCTCTGTAGTGTTGGATGGATTACTCATGGAAATGATCTATCGACTCCTGACCTGATGAGATATGCGAGCAATGGTCAATAGAACGTACTGTGTATGTTATTTTACACTTGTTGATTGGCAAATTCACAACCATAAATGAATATTGGACCAAATAAAGTGACTATATGGATGTTTATATTCTATGTTTTGTAGATATGGGCACATGGTGACCGTGTCCTTTCAGAGTACCCCCTCTCCAAACTTCTTCATTGGCATTGACCAGCAGGGGGCACTGTCTGAGATGGGCTGGTTCCTCTACCCCTCCTTCAAGTTCATCAACTGGCAGGCCCAGTGGTAAGCAGTAAGCACACTATGGATTCCCTAGTTATTACAGTAAACTGAAGACATCGGGAATTCATATGTCAGGAGTATGCGAAGAAAGAGAAAGATTTTCAGCTATTTGGTAACTATAACCATTCCTTCATAGGTTTGATTTCTATGAGGGGCTTCAGACTAGACTCCGTGACCCAGCCTGGGTGGTCCCTGTGTTTGAGGTGATCCAGATGCAAGGACAGAGTGGAGTAGTAGCCACAATCAGTGTAGGTGAAGGGGGAGACAGGTTAAATAATGATTTTTAAGCCTTGAGAAAATTGACACATGGATTGTGTATGTGTGCCATTTAGACAGTGAATGGGCAAGACAAAAGGTTTAAGTGCCTTTGAACGGGGTATGGTAGTAGGTGCCAGGCACACTGGTTTGAGTGTGTCAAGAACTGCAATGCTGCTGGGTTTTTCACGCTCAACATCCCGTGTTTATCAAAATGGTCCACCACCCAAAGGACATCCAACCAACTTGACACAACTATGGGAAGCATTGGAGTCAACAATGGCCAGCATCCCTGTGGAACACTTTCGACACTTTGTAGTCCATGCCCCAACAAATTGAGGCTGTTCTGACGGCAAAAGGGGTGCAACTCAATATTAGGAACGTGTTCCTAATGTTTTGTACACTCAGCATTTATGGTCGTGCCATACACTAAGTCGACAATAAATGCTCCAGCTTTGAATATAATTAGAATTTGATAGATATTTTAAAGGAATTTTGACTTTGCCATTTCACTGTGTCGATAGTCATGTTGGATTTTGACATGTTGGAGTTGGACGCGTTTCTGTCCTGTCCCAGCCAGAGGAATGACTCCCACTGGGATCACACTGTGCAGCTGTTTGTGTGCTGTAACGATTTCAGTCCCCATTGCAACATGGAGATGGGGCGCTGTATAACAGCCTTCCCGCAGGTACAGTCTGTGCATTTGTTGTCACATGATATTGATACCATTTGACATGTGTCCCCAAAATGCATTTTGGTATTTGTTAAGATCACTCTTGAAGGGCAAAGCTGTTCCATTTCCATTGACTTCCATTGATGTTTTTTTTAAATCTCCATATCAAATCATTTCTGGGTAACAATGAAGTACCTTCTTGTGGTTGTTTTCAATTAAAAGTGTAAAAAAGAAATCCAAAAAGCTTCTTATTAAGGAGCAATTTCTCAAAGAATAATTTTGCTGGGACTGTCTGGGAGTGGTCTGAGGGGCCTAATGGGAGGGATATGTAACCTGAAAACTAGCACTTATTGGCAGAGGTTTGAAACTGTTTTTGTTTTTGGTCTACTAACTTATACCACCTGGTGATGTCGCCAGACAGGCCAAAACACCCGTGCAAAACAAGCAGAAATTCCAGGCAGTCTTTTCAAACAGCTCTTACACTAAAAGGGTATTATCATAATCTTCACAATTTTACAGTATTACTTCAACTTCATAGTGTGGAAATATATACTGAATGAAAATATAAATGCAACAATTTCAACTGAGTTACAATATAAGGAAATCAGTCAATTGGAAATCAGTCAATTGAAATAAATTCATTAGGCCCTATACCAGTGGATTTCATATGACTGGGCAGGGGTGTGCCTGGGAGGGCATAGGCCCACCCACTTGGGAACAGGCCCAGTCAACCAGACTGAGTTTTTCCCCACAAACGGGCTTTATTACGGACTGAAATACTACTCCGTTTCATCAGCTGGTCTCAGACGATCCCACAGGTGAAGAAGCCGGATGTTGAGGTCCTGGGCTGGCGTGGTTACTCGTGGTCTGCGGTTGTCACGTACTGGATGTACTGCCAAATTCTCAAAAACGACGTTGGAGGTGGCTTATGGTAAAGAAATTAACATTAAATTCTCTAGCAACAGCTCTGGTATTCTTGCAGTCAGCATGCCAATTGCACACTCCCTCAACTTGACATCTGTGGTGTTGTGTAACAAAACGGCACATTTTAGAGTGGCCTTTTATTGTCCCCAGCACAAGGTGCACCTGTGTAATGAAAGGGCTGTTTAATCAGCTTCTTGATATGCCACACCTGTATTTTTACTGTATAGAAAATGCTAAGTGATGGTTAGACAATAGGACTGACTCTTTCACTTTAAAAACCCCAACATTAAATAGGTTTCCAGTGTGTGGGTATGCCATCCTGTTGTGTACAGTTCTACTAGTGACAATGGACAGAAATCACTCTTCTTGAGCAATTTAGACCATTTCATCCCTCTTTCATCATGGGTAGAAAAAGATGTGCACTTCCATCCTAAGCAAAGTGTCATAGAAAATAACAGGATGTTTGCAAATAGTTGCTGGAAAGTTGTCCTGGCAAAGGACAACCCCCCCCTATGAGTCTCGGTCATGACAGATTAGTCATAGAGGAAAAAGTACTCCAGTATCAGCTTTTTCTCACTGCACCAATGCAATACCGTCTAAAGACAGTATCATTACAGTATCATACTGTATTTCTTATATGGTAATAAGTAACAGGATGAACTCTTCAAACAGATGTTATAACTAGATTTTGCTCTTGTTGTAGCCAATCACTCATCCAAGCTTTACCCCTTGAAGCTGATGTCATTGTACAGTGGAGGCATCTTTGACAAGGAATACAACAAGAGACACCAACCAATCAAATTCCCTGTCCCAGCCTCAACTTAAAACGTATGATGCAGAATTGATATTTATTCTGTTTACATTCACTCATAATAAAGGGTAATTGTCATATACTGCATGTTCTTACATTTCTTTAATATTGCCTTTGCTTTAGTTAGTGCTTTGGCCATAATGTGGGTAGAAACTGCTTTACAAATCAATTTATTATTGCAATCAGTCGTTTTATGTACCATATTGTGTCTTAGGTGGAGTTGTATGCTGTAATCCCAGGCCACGGGAGCGACGAGAACAGCTGTGGCGAGTTCTGTGTGACATCACACCACTTCCTCGTCAAGGGAGCATTCAATCACACTCGTATTTTTGACTCGGCAGGTGGGAAATGACTAACGTTCAAGTTTGGCCATGCAGATTCATATAATCTTCCCATAGTCTGGGCCATAGTTACATTAGCATAATGAGGCTGTATTTCTCTGAGGGCAATTCAATTGAACCACGGGACAATTTTTTTCTTCTAATTGGAAGGACAGGGGGGGGGGGTGGAACATTATTGTTTTTACACCGTAAATAAGCCCAAATTTATATTATATTTCACAATAGCATAATCATTTCATACCTTGATTACATTTAGACGTGGTCACATAGGTCTCTTTATGTATTCGCAGAAATACTTGAGAACAGATTTCCTAAATTAAAGGATTTAGCTAAATTCCTGGAAATTCGTATTTTTAGCCTTAAAACAAAAATAATTTGGGGGCCAATTTGTCCTGCAAGCTTCCTGTTGCTGACCCCTGTCCTAGGGCGTTTTCCTGCTTGTGTCCCTATTCTATTCTTATTTGAGTGAGTCAGGTGTGGGTCTTTTGTCATGCATTTTGTTCCAAATGAATGTAGGTCCTACCATATCAATGGATTATACTGCATTTACCATGTTTTCAGTGCAGCATTCTTTAATGATCCCATTGTCCTGACTGTTTCCTGGGGTTGTGTCATTCTCCAGGTTCAGCCCTGGGGTGTGCCATGTGGGTGGGAGAGGGGGCGGTGCCCAACGAGCATGGCACCTGGCTGTACGGCCGTGGGGGCTGGTGTGGTGGGCTACAGGTCAACCCCTGGAGGATTGACATCACCACACAGGTAATAGAACTATCACCAGACCTCGTCATGAAAAGTTGCTCTTGCGGTTCGCCATCAGAAACCTCTTTGTTTAGCTAGCAGTGGATACGGTCACATGCAACTTCAAACATCAAAACTTCAACTTCACTTTAGCGTCGGATATCCTGCTACAGAGCTTTCTGGTGTGGGGATGCGTGCGCATCACTCGAATGTGACAATTGCTTGTAAACGAAACATGGTTTTATACGTCCTTTCCATAGAAATATATAATTTATCATTAGATCTATCATAGATCTACCTAATTTAATCATTCTATTTCTATGGTTCTTTCATCCTCACCTCACCTTGTTTTGATTGATATTGAACTATGAAATGATGACGTAACAGATTTCTATTTTCCAGCTTCAGAGCACAATGTTGCCACCTTCAAATGCATACTAAAGAGGCATTCTTTCACCATGTAAACAAGACCATAACACAGTCTTTGTAAATTTGCATGCCTTTTTTGGTGTTTTAGCTGTTATTTCTGACATTGAAAGAGTTTCAAGACAACAATTTTGCTAATCTTCTATCCCACATACTGCAGGGTTTTTGACGGAAAGGTTAAGCATTCAATTTCAAAATGTTTGCTACAGTAGGCATTTGTGTCCATTAGTTTGCAGTGGAGTGCCCTTCATGAAATTACCTATTAGATGAGTACAGCACTTGATCACTCATGAGTCCTTGGAAAGGCACACATGACCCTGTCTTTCCAAAGCTTCAGTTATATTTTATTTATTTGATACACACACATCATTTTCATGGCCACTTCATTTGATTACCACAGGCTTAATTTGTAATCCATGGATATTACAGTATTGGGGCTGTTGTTTATGGTTGTTTTGATTACTATAGTGTTTCTCCCGAGGCCTTGAATAGTTCTTTCTTGTTGTCTTTCTCAGCTGGACATGAGTGCGATTAAAGCTCAGAGAGTGTGAAAAAGTTGAAGGCGGCTACTTAACCTGGTCAATTATTTGTAACTGCACAGACGTCGCTTTTAAGCGTCAAACTTAAACTTTCAGGTGATGACAAGACACTTTCCCCGACGCAAGATCAACCACCTTCTGCTTCTTCAATTACGCAAGTCTGTCTTTTTGAACGGTTCACTTGCGAAGGTTGGAGGAGTGGGGGTTGGTGACATTTGCTACCACAGACACGAATGCATTAAACAGTGTAATATTGCACCAAATGTTCAAATATATCTGGATGTTCAAATGAACGACATTCTCTTTGTTCATTTAATTAACTTTAATGAAATTGTGCAGTGTTATAAACAATAATATCCAGCAGTCAGTTTTCATACAAATTAGTTACTTATAGGAAAGTTAATCCGAGATAAAGGTTAGTGTTATGAACGTCTGCCATGTTTGTAACATTGCCATTTAGTGTTCAACGGTGTTTTTGGAAACCAATACGGTTCGCACTGCCCTTATTACTCCATCTTGAACATGAATAAATGGAATGGTTCCCTCACTGTATACTTCTTTCAAAAGCCCTAAGTCTCATTCAACTTACAGTTATTTACCTCCAAGAAATGAGGGAGTTTATGTTAAAACAAAGACACACATATACAAAGTTATATAAATAGCTTATTGCCCCTGAGGGGATAAATTCAATTTAATTCAAGTTAAATTGAATTGGTGCCATGTTACCACCAACAGTTCCAAGACGAGGGAATACGAATCCAAAATAACTGTGATCGAACATTTGGTCCCAACATCACCTAGTACTCTCTTTGTTCTATCCATTTCTATCCCCATGTCAAAGTATTGGTGAAGAGATAAGGCACTGATATTGAAATTGACCCACCTTTGACCCAAATGTATCATGTCTTTATCAATACAGTCAAGTAGATTTGTAAGCATTCAAAACAAGTCAACAACTGTGTTTATGTTAGACCTTAACACAGGTTTTTTTGCAGCTCTTCTCCGACTCAAATCGGTTTTGGTTTCCCTGACAGCCTCCGAACCAGAACTGGGCACAGGCATTAGCCGTAGTGTCATAGTACCACTTCACAAAGTAATTCCTGCAAGGCCCGGGGTCCAGAGTCTGTCCACATCTCTCATCTGGGGAAAAAGGAAGAACAATGGGGGACATTGCTTTTACTTGTACTGTATAGCATTCTATGAAATGACAAGAATAGGAAATATCAGCAAAGGCTACACAGTAGTTTGAGCTCTGGAAAAGTGCTATATCCTATCAATCAAATCACCCGGTATTAAAGCATCCTGGGGCAGAGGTGGAGAGGTTGGGGGGAGCCCGGGTAGCTTTACGGTAAGGGGCCTCTGGGTTGGGGCCTGGGAGCCCGTCATGACCACACTGTGGGAGGGGTTCTTCATCTCTGACGGAAGAAGGAACTCTGGTAGGCGCTTGAAGGGTTCCCTGTCAAAGGATGGTACCCTGTAGGTCTCTGAGTTATCTTGGTCCCCGGACTGGGGGCCCTGTGGGGTAAAGACTCTGTCTGACTCTCCTGGTGGACCTGGCTGTTTAACAGAGGGTAAAAAAATGGATATATGTATTTTGTACATCTGCTATAGTATGTGATTGCAATCAAAATCTTGACACACAGATCCATGTATGAACGCATTTTCAAATGAACATGTGCATGCACACACACACACACACACACACACACACACACACACACACACACACACACACACACACACACACACACACACACACACACACACACACACACACACACACACACACACACACACACACACACACACACACACACACACACACACACACACACACACACACACACACACACACACACACACACACACACTCAATTCATGGCTGATTTAGCGGAAATTCAACTTTTCTTATGTGGGGCCTTAGCAAACATTTGGTTATGGTGAGTTCTCCTAATTTTCTTCACAATATTATATTTTACAATGACATGATATATTGTACTGCAAAGCTTAGTGAGCTCCGTAAAGCTCGGTAAATGTGCAGCCCTATTCTGATCATGACAGAACCATTATGTAAAGTGGAAGTGTCGTCATTCTCACCACCATATGTGTTTTTTTAAAGTCTCCATTGAAAGTGGGCGTGTCAGTATCAGTCCTCTCTGGGGTTTCCCTGACAATCCCGGCTTGTCCAGGGGTTCCGGGGGAGTATCTGGAGCTAGGGATGGAGCTGAATTGGGCCCCGCCATCACTCTCACAGATCCGACTCAGCAGCTTGCTCTCAAGGGCTGGACGAGCCAAGACAAGACAGTACCCCGATATTATTTGGACTAGGCAATAAGACACAGCTATGTAAAACGTACAGATATTTAGGACTGAATTTTCTTTGGATAATTTTAACAGCACAGGTGTTTCTCTGGCTTTAGAAGTATTTAGGCCCACATTAACTATTCAAATATAACTGTGGCTTTACAAGATGATCCTTACAGGGAACATAAACTTCAGTAAGAATGGACATCATAGTGGAAGGTACTTCCTGCTTACTAGGAAGTGTCCTGAAGTCATCAATCAGGTAGACATGTTCCCTGTCTGGGTCAGAGGCCATGAGGTGGAGCTCTTTCTTAAACTCCTCGTACAGCGGATCACTCTGGTTCACCACCCCGATGACAAACGTCTCAATGTTACTGCCATTGGCCTCTTTCACTGCCTCCTCCAGCCTCACAGAGTCCCTCTCGTCCGCCTGTCCATCTGTGATCACTATGGCCACTTTCCTCACCCCGGGCCTGGCCGCCCGGAACACCTGGTTGGCCTGATGGATGGCGCTGCCCGTGAAAGTGCCTTCGCCCAGGTAGGTCATAGTGCGGACCGCCTTCTTCACCTGGTGGTGATAAATATTTATAACATCTCTGATGTAGCCTGGTCCCAGATCTGTTTGTGAGGTCTTATGTGACAATAAGTCTTATGTGACCATAAGAGTTGGCAAGACAGCACAAACAGATCTGGAACCAGGCTACTGTACTAGAGAGTAAGATTTTTCATTTTGGGCGCTTGAGAGAAAATCAACTTGCATTGAACTGTTATGTCATATGAATTGAATGTTATCATTACAGAGGATTCAATAAAGTTTTGAGAAATATAAAACTGAGATAGTCTCGACCTGGTCCCGGCTGGCTTGCTGGTGCAGACTAACCACCACCATGTCGATGTGGCTGTAGAGGACCACCCCGACGCGAGTGGTCTCCCGGCTCACGGAGGCACGGTCGACCAGAGCGTTCACAAAGTCCTTAACCACGTTGAAGTTGTCAGGGCCCACACTCTCTGAGCTGTCAATCACAAAGACCAACTCCAGTGGGCTCTCACGGCACTTCACCCCACAACCTGGGGAAAGAGATCGATTCATTGAAAGTCTCTGCAAGCAGCCATTACAGGTATGGTATTGTACCTGGTGTGTGAATTACCACAGTACCACACTAACCACATATAGATCTGACCAGTTTGATGACCTCCTCCCTCTGTAACAGATGGTAAAACACTTTAGTGTCTAGTCATTGTAATACTACAGTACGGCGGTACAGTGTACAAAACAGACTATACTTACTGTTAGGCCAGGTTCCCCTTTTTCTCCCAGTCTGCCCTGTAATTCAGGAGGTCACTCAATAACAAATATATACATCTGATAATGTCCATGCTTTTTCCAGATTTATAGTAAGACTAGTACCAAAGGTCCAGCAGTTCCTGTCTCTCCAGTCTCTCCCCTGTCCCCCTTTCTGCCTCGTTCACCCACAAACCCCCTTTCTCCCTGTAGGAACAGCAAAACTTGATCATTTTTCTATAACTTTGAAAGTTCAAGACCATTTGTGAGACTGGATTTGGTTCTGGCTGCCGAGATTAGAGATTGGATAACATCTCTATATTTATTAAGCTACATGTTATGTTGTTTGTGTGGAGGTTCTTACCTTATCCCCTTGAATACCTTGTCCTGGGGGCCCCCTGGGGCCTGGGATCCCCTGGAATCCTGACTCCCCCTATCAGGGAAAATCAATTCAGCATTTTGACCTGTGGAAACACAGCACTAGTATATGCCTGGCTGTACCATGACCTAACATGGCTTACTAAACGGTCCTTTAGTTGTACCTTTGGTCCTTGAATGCCCTCTCCAGGCAGTCCCTGGGGACCCGGTGCTCCAATCTGACCAGCTGACCCCTGCAGAGAGAATCATGTCATCGTGATGCTCCGCCAGTCATATGGTTCATATTAATCTTGTTCAATCATTGATATCCTGTGTACTCAAATCACGATGGCTAATTTCTCCTCCTACACATTGGTAAAAATGATTATTATTGGTCTGAATAAGATTTATGACCTTGGGGCCCATTAGCCCAACTCCTGGTGCTCCAGCTAGTCCTGTGGGGCCTGGAGTTCCCCGGTCTCCCTGAACAGAAAGATCCTCAGGTTAAATACTCACATAGAGATCACAAAACAAACACATTAAGTTGCCCCTATAATTGGGTTAAGGTTATTTTGTGAACTAAATAGAGTTCATTACACTGGAAAACTCACCTTAGGACCAGGTAAACCTTTTCCTTCTGGTCCAATCTCACCTGTCAATCCTGGTACTCCAGGGGCTCCCTAATAAGCATGACAGAACATCCATTCATACAGTATACATACTGAATAGTCAGCATAGATTAATGAGTATGATCATAATACTAGAGAAAATGAGGATACTTACTGGAGTTCCAGGAAAGCCTTCCCCTTCAAGCCCAGGTGGACCAATGGGCCCTGGTAGCCCTCTCTCACCCTAAAAAGTGAAAGTGGTTTCACACCAATGGTCTTATGTGGTTCATTGGACATTTGAGAAACACTTGCACCTCCCAAATCAAACTGAAAGACGCTGAATCAAATGACCTTCGGTCCAGTGATTCCTATTCCTGGTTCACCAACATGTCCGGGTGGGCCTACTGCACCAGGGTCCCCCTGGAAACAAAACAACCCAACATAAAATAGAACACTGACGTCACCCTTAAGATATGGTAACACTTTAATATCCTAATAAAGTAGTAACCAACAGTGTTGTCAATGTTCCTTCTCACCAGAACTTACCTTGATACCGGGTAACCCCCGCCCAGGTGGTCCGTTTGTACCTGCTCGTCCAGCACTTCCGGGTTCACCCTGAAACAGGAAACATTTTATAACAGCAGAACCAACCTTGCTTTGGGTCAGTAGTGTTGAGCATGACTGTTGTGCATGTGCTTACCTTGGCCCCCATTGGCCCCACAGGCCCTACTGCCCCAAGCTGGCCCCTGGAGCCCCGCTCCCCTCGGTCCCCCTGAGAGAATAGTCACAGCTTGATTTCAGACAATCTTTTCCATACATCCTTTAAAATAGTGAAAATGCTTTAAGATAACTGATTTGTACCTTTTCTCCAGGGACACCTTTTCCGGGTGCCCCATCACGTCCCCTGGGCCCATGTAACCCAATGTCACCCTGATACCAAGTGAAATAAATACACAATACTGTAAACAATGAACACTGTCAGTTGACAGACTGGCATTAATGTACTGTCCTAGTGATAATGACATTGCATCACAGCACACTGTGCCCACCTTCTGTCCTATGTCTCCATCCTCTCCAGAGAGGCCCGGAATACCAGGTAACCCCTCCGATCCTGGGTCTCCCTAGAGGAACATTTGCAAATCTCTATTAACACAGTTTTACTTCATCTGGTTTAAATACTGTCTTACTAAATCATCAGACTTACTTTAGGTCCTGGCTCCCCAACACCGCTCTCCCCTGGGATTCCAGGCTCACCTGAGAAGCCTTGGCTTCCCTGTAGAACAAACAGTACATGTGACATCATATCTACTAATGAATATACTGTATGTTTGCGTCTTGCATTCAGATCTAAGACGTCCGTTTTTGCCTGACATTAGACTCCCTTTGATCATGTGACATTCAACCTTACCTTTTGGCCCATAAGTCCCACACCTGGATTCCCTCTGGGGCCTGGAGGGCCAACTGGCCCTTGGTTCCCCTGAAAATAAGGGGACATTAGAAGAAAAGGAATATGAGTATAAGTATGTGTGAGTATACAGTATGTTTGAGAATAGACAAATTGACATTATACAGAAGGATCTGACTGCAGTTGAATCAGAATGTACCTTTTCTCCTTGAATTCCTGCCCCTGGCATTCCCACCGGTCCTTGTGATCCAAGCTGTCCAGGATTTCCCTGAGAGAAACATAAGACCTCCCATCAAATGTCATTTCACTGAAGGAATATGGGATCATTCTCAATGGATCGTTGATCATTTATCATCATACGGACCAACATAAGACCTCAACATAGTAATGTCCAATAGTCTTAAACTTGCTTTACCTTATCACCTTTGACCCCAACACCAGTGAGACCACGCTCACCTCTGGGGCCCTCGTGGCCTCGATCCCCCTGAAAAAAATAGATACTTGAGTCCACATTGATTAAAAAAAAGACATATTAATGGCCCGTTGTACTTATACCAGACCTCATTCTGACTTTAGGATGTGTACAGTTATACCTAACAGTATAATACTTGGACACTCAAATATTTGCCCACCTTTGAGCCAGGGAGCCCCTCCCCAACAGCTCCCTGGTTACCCTGTGCTCCAGCAAGTCCTGGGGGTCCCTGAAATAAACAAACACTTTCTTAATTTTTGACCCTCAAACAGTTTCAAAATGTACTGTCCAGTAAATGGCAACATTTAGTTTCGTTTTTAGATTACCATTGTCAAATCTGATCATATGAATCAGAGGTTGAAGGATAGGGTCATGTATAACGTTCCCATAGCGATCACTGTTTAGGTATCCAAAGCTGGCATCTACAGTAATACTTACTGGCTGTCCTGGCTCTCCAATGCCAATGGGACCAAGGGTTCCTGGTCTTCCCTGAATTCCTTTGGCCCCCTGAGAACAATGACACATTTCAACATTTATGTTATTTACATAAACTGTAAATGTATAGCATAATCTCTGTAATGGTTATTATTAGGTTACCTTTGGACCTGGGAACCCAATGCCAATGTCACCTGCTGGTCCAGATGCACCGGTGGTTCCTTGGTCCCCCTGTGTTAGAGGTGTACGATCACTGTGTGAATGCGTCAAAACTCCTACTACTTGAAACCCACACCACCAACAAGTTAGTCATAAAACACTTCTATTCCAAGTTCATACTGTAAGAGAAAACCCTTCCCCGGTGCTTCTCCACAGAGGAACTCTATCCATTCCAACAGAAGTCTACGAGGAAAATGGCAATAAAATACAAACAAAGGATCTTCACGGGATTCAATAACGCATCTCAGAATGGCATTTACGAAGAATACAGCAGTCACTTGTTTCTGCTATACATTATGTTCTTGATTATGTCAGATTTTTTATATTTTTTATTGCTAAATAGCTAAGTGGCTCTAAATCACTCTTGATTCCAAGGCCTTCCTTGTTTGAGAGGTCTGGTCAATGTGTGACAGAAAGTGAAGGATCGGTATATAAATAGAAACGGACAGCAAGGTCAACTCGGCTCTCATGGCTTCTCTGGCCAAGTAACACACTTTGACAATAGAGATGCTGTGTGAAAATGTGTTTCCATGTACGAAAGTGTCATACAGTAGCACCCATGAATGTAATTGGCTGATTTCCTAGCCCCCTTGAATGTCATTGGCTGAGAATCAGCGTGCCTACTTTAGGTCCTGTTTGGCCCTCCGGACCCTGGTCCCCGGGTGGTCCATTAACACCCTGTGGAAGAAACCAAAAAAATCCACAAATGGCCTTAATGAATAAAAGAACAATGAAGTTGATTTATATAATGCACTGGTTCCATTGTAGTATCCTAATAGGTCCACGTGAAATGATGTCTACAACAGCCTTTTTTCTCACTGTACAGTAATGTAGCTACTGTTTGTATAGAATTGATAGCCCAGAAAATCTAACTCATCCCTGATATCTGCCAAATGTTACATTTTACAATGTACCAGTTTGTAGTCAATTCTTACAATTGAACTAATGCAATACAAATGCACAGAACTATACAGAACAGAGCAGGAGTTTCGTTCCATTGTCAGGGCCTGGTGTCAAAACAACACTATCACTGATACCATGCCAGACGAGGGGCTGATAGTGAGGAGGAACAGTGCCACTGTACTGGCAACCCTGTCCTAGCAGCTAATCCTACGACACAAAGTCTGCTCCTGGAAAAGAATAATATCCTGCAAGCCTGGATTCACTGCTTTAGATACTCACATTAGCATTGGGATTAGGCATAATCCAAAATTCACATTCCATAAGTGCATGGGTGGGAAAACGACAAAACTCAACTTCCACTATCCATGTTTGAGAATGAAAGGGAATAAGGGATGTCTCTGAGTGACTTGGATGTTGTCTGTTCTCAATGCCTGTACTCATTTTCACCCTGTCATCAAACATCTCAGTGAAAGAAGTACTCAGCCCTTGCTCTAAAGTGCATCATTCATTGAGAATCAATTAACCTATTTCAGATGAACATACTGTATCATATGCATTCATGATTAAGACAAGGTCCTAAAAAGATGTGTTAATGTGTTGAAGGAGTTGTGTTCTAATAAAAACAACGATGTTACATTGTACCTGGTCTCCTCTAGGTCCCCGTGGGCCAGGAGGTCCTCCAGGGCCCTGTAAGATGACAAGATGACATCATGCTTCCGTTGGCACACATATTGTAGAATAGATCACAATGTTGATTGAACCAAAATGGCACATTAATCATTGTACTTACTTCATCTCCTTTTCCCCCAGGGGTGCCACAGTCTCCTATCTCCCCCTGAAATACAGCACGGGTTCAACCAATCATTGGCAAAACACTTTTAAGCAAGACAGTTGTATTCTGAAATGTCTTGAAAGCAGATGTCCCACCTTGTCACCTTTATAACCAGGACTGCCCTGTGAAGTAAGAACAACAGTGTTCAACACCCAGTACTGAAGGTATCTCAGTCAACTATGGAAATGTGGCGGTTAGATGGATGTTAATAATGACAGAATAAAGAAATACATAGTATACCTCAAGACCGTCACTTCCTGGTCGGCCACCGACTCCAGGTTCTCCCTTGTAGAATTGAGACAGTGTTATAAATGTGAGATCAGGATTGTATGTAGATCACTGAGGTCGTTAAAATAGTGAAAATCATTATGTTTTTACTACTTACCCGTGATCCTTTTGGACCAGATGGTCCTTCATATCCTGGATCTCCTTTTGTACCCTTGACGATACACAATAAGTTAGTATATGGAGTCATTGTTGAATGATAGTATTCTGTATTTCTTACAAGGTTTTTGTTTTGTTTTTTGTGTGGTGCGTCAGTCATACTGGGTTACTGCATAATCCTTACTGTAGACCTAGATGTTCTGTTGAAAAAACGTCTAGTGTACTCACTGGGTTTCCAGGAGAGCCTCTCTCCCCTCTTTCACACAAACACACTTCAGCCCGTGGACACTGATACAATGAAAAGAATACAAAAAGCAGTCTTATCACACCACCTGCTACTTCCAGTGGCATTGTAGTGTTTATTGTTTTGAAGTACTTACCGCCTCAAGCGCTATTGCACCCTGGATGGGAGGAAAATACAAGACGATTGTGTGAGATTTTTACCTAGAAACAATTCCAACAGTACCACTATTGACTGAACATTGTATTGTACCTGAGCAAGCCTTACTGTACATAAACAATGGTACAGATGGTCAAGACATTGTTCTAAGGAAGAATAAAACAACAGGGGGTACAGAGCTAGATCACTTCCTGTCAGTTTTGCTTAATAAAGCTGTTCTCTTTTAAACCTCCGCTAATGACTATGAATTAGAAAAACTATGATGATTTTTGGAAAATGTATAATTTATGCTACTATTTGCCCATAGACAGGTCTTGATCTCATTTAAACTATAGACAAATCTCTGTGTTTATGGAAAATGCATATTAGGGGAAGAATTCCCCACACAGGAACAATTCTGCCATTGAGGTTTGAGCCCCCGCTTAGGACACAGACATGATAACAAGACACGTTTATTTGAGGAGCGCAGTACTGTTGGACAGTGATGTTGTGTGTCAACTAACTTAGTTACCCTCACTTTGTACCCTCACAAACCTCTGGAAAAAGCTGTGAAGTTCTCATACTCATATAGAAAAGGCAGTGTGGAAGGTACTATTATACCCTTTTCACACTACAAACTAATGATCCCAAACCATACCGTGCTGGCCTGGTTAAGCATACCAATCATCTTCAACTTGAGTGTAGGGTGACTTTGATAACAGAACACTCACCAACTCTTTCAGTAACTTCTCCTCTAGCTGGGGGTCAGTGAGACTGTGGACGAATTGCTTGGCCGGTGTGCTGGCGATAGCCCGGAGTTTGGCACTGTTCTGGCTCTGGCGGGCCAGGTCCGACAACCCTATAGCAATGAGCTTCACGCCACTACCCTTAGCATCCGCCGCTGCTCCGATCACATCAGGGTTCCTCGGATGATCGGCACCGTCGGTCATGAGCACCGCCACCCTGACGCTGTCCTCCTTGGTCTCCTGGGTGAAGAGCTGTGTGGCGTTGGTGATGGCGTAGGTGGAGTAGGTGCCATGGCCAATGTAGGCCATGGAGCTGACTCTGCTGTGGAACACATCCAGGTCCTGCCAGGCAGTGAAGCTGTGCTCTACAGACACAGAGCTGCTGTACTGGAGAGCAGCCATCCGCAGCTTTAGGGTCCATCCAGACAACTGGAGCATGGTGAGACGAGTGCTGAATTGCAGAACAAAGGACTTCTGCTTCTCAAACAGGAAGGTCTTGGCGCCCTCCGAACTGTCCAGAATGAAGGCCACCTCCATGGAGCATGTTGTCATGTCTGGGAGAGGGATGCATACATGTGTTTCACATGGAGATCGATTGGATAAACTTCAGGCAAATGTCAAAAGCAAATGAACATTTATACTGAACAAAAATATAAATGCAACAATGTCTAATATTTTTGCTGAGTTACAGTCCATAAGGAAATCAGTCAATAAAAATGAATAAATTAGGCTCTAATCTATGAATTTCACACAGTGGTGTAAAGTACTTACGTAAAAATACTTTAAAGTACTACTTCGTTTTTTGGGGTATCTGTACTCTACTATTTATATTTTTGACTACTTTTACTTTTACTTCACTACATTCCTAAAGAAAATAATGTACTTTTTACTCAATACATTTTCCCTGACACCCAAAAGTACTTGTTACATTTTGAATGCTTAGCAGGACAGGAAAATTGTCCAATTCACGCACTTATCAAGACAACACATGGTCATTCCTTCTGCCTCTGATCTGGCAGACTCACTAAACACATCTTTTGTCAAATTTTTCTAAATGTTGAAGTGTGCCCCTGGCCATCCATCCATTTTTTAAACAAGAAAATGGTGCCGCATGCTTTGCTAAATAGAAGGAATTTGAAATGATTTATATTTTTACTTTTTATACTTAAGTATATTTTAGCAATTACATTTACTTTTGATACTTAAGTATATTTAGAACCAAATACTTTTAGACTTACTCAAGTAGTATTTTACTGGGTGACTTTTACTTTTACTTGAGTAACTTTCTATTAAGGTATCTATACTCTTACAAGTATGACAATTGGGTACTTTTCACCACTGATTTCACATGACTGGGCAGGGGCGCAGCCATGGGTGGGCCTGGGAGGGCATAGGCCCACCCACTTGGGAGCCAGGCCCAGTCAATCAGAATGGGTTTTTCCATACAAAACGCGTTATTACAGCACAAGGTGCACCTGTGCAATGATCATGCTGTTTAATCAGCTTCTTGATATGCCACACCTGTCAGGTGGAGGGATTATCTTGGCCATTTTTAAATTCTCACTAACAGTGACATTCATTTGTTTCATTATAGAATGAATGTTTTGGCGGTTGTGGTTCTTCGCGTTCAATGATACCGAATTCCTAGCTGCAGACTAGTAATTAATATCAAAGACTTGTTCTTATTCTGTCGGTATCGATAGTCTAAGAGTTTAACCACGTGGTATGGTTAAAAGATTCAGCAATGGTCTACCACCTTTGTCCTCCTAATGGAGAAAAACATGGTCTGTAACCTTTAGCCATCTCGTAACTGAGGAAAGCTCGGTCTGCTGATTTGAAAACTCGAGTGGGGGTTTTATTCAGAATGGCAGAAAAGGGCTGTCCCAGGACGCATGACCCTAACTGGGCTCAGGGGCGGTCCTCTGATTTATTTAACTCCAATCCCCTTTTTGAGTTTTCCTTCATTAAACAGTCCAAAATCACATTGTAAAATTGTGTAAACAATTTCATACTCACTCATTCATCTTATACAATAATTAGATGTAAACCTCATATCTGAGGCTATAAAATAAACATTGTTATGGTAATGTGGCCACACCCATCTCCCATGAGCTTCCCCAAGTTGTGACAAACAGACCAGTTCGTAGCTGGATTCTTCACCGATCTTTTATACTTTCTCCGGAACATGACATTTGTGGATTTCCTTTGTTCTCCATGAAAATCTACTCTCTCTATACTGTGTGGCCATGTGGCAGGGTCTTCTCAGGAATTTACAACCTCTGACCACAGCAGCCTAGTTGAAGGAGGCAAGGGGGAGGCAGGGAGAGGGGGATGGGGTTGCTGTACCCAAAGAGGCCAATGTCATGACACAACATTGTGAACAGAGTGCCCCATGGGTGGTGATGGGGTTATGGTATGGGCAGGCCTAAGCTATGGACAATGAACACAAATTATTTTATTGCTGGCAATTTGAATGCACAGAGATACCGTGATGAGATCCTGAGGCCCATTGTCATGCCATTCATCTGCCGCCATCACATCATATTTCAGCTTCATAATGCACGGCCCTATGTTGCAAGGATCTGTACACAATTCATGGAAGCTGAAAATGTCACAGTTCTTCCATGGCCTGCATACTCACCAGACATGTCACCCATTGAGAATGTTTGGGATGCTCTGGATGGATGTGTACGACAGCGTGTTCCAGTTCCTACCAATAACCAACAACTTCGCACAGCCATTGAAGAGGAGTAGGACAACATTCCACAGGCCACAATCAACAGCCTGATCAGCTCTATGCGGAGGAAATGTTTTTTCAATTGACTGATTTCCTTATCTTTGAAATTGTTGCATGTTGCCTTTATATTTTTGTTCAGTATGCAGGGCATTCGGAAAGTATTCAGACCCCTTGACTTTTTCCGCATTTTTTTTAACATTATAGCCTTATTCTAAAATGGATTTTAAAAATATATATTTTCATCAATCTACACACAATACTCCATAATGACAAAGCAAAAACAGAAATACCTTATTTACATAAGTATTCAGGCCCTTTGCTATGAGACTCGAAAGTGAGCTCAGGTGCATCCTGTTGCCATTCCACAACTTGATTGGAGTCCACCTGTGGTACATTAAATTGATTGGACATGATTTGGATAGGCACACACCTGTCTATTTAAGGTCCCACAGTTGACGGTGCATGTCAGAGCAAAAACCAAGCCATGAGGTCGAAGTAATTGTCCATAGCGCTCCGAGACAGGATTGTGTCGAGGCACATATCTGGGGAAGGGTACCAAAACATTTCTGCAGCATTGAAGGTCCCGAAGAACACAGTGGCTTCCATGACTCTTAAATGGAAGAAGTTTGGAACCACCAAGACACTTCCTACAGTTGGTGCCCGGTCAAACTGCGCAATCGGGGGAGAAGGGCCTTGGTCAGCGAGGTGACCAAGAACCCGATGGTCACTCTGACAGAGCTACAGAGTTCCTCTGTGAGGATGGGAGAACCTTCCAGAAAGACAACCATCTCTGCAGCACTCCACCAATCAGGTATTTATGGTAGAGTGGCCAGAAGGAAGCTACTCCTCAGTAAAAGGCACATGACAGCCCACCTGGAGTTTGCCAAAAGGCACCTAAAGACTCTCAGACCATGAGAAACAAGATTATCTGGTCTAATGAAACCAAGATTGAACTATTTGGCCTGAATGCCAAGCGTCACATCTGGAGGAAACCTGGCACCATCACTACAGTGAAGCATGGTGATTTCAGCATCATGCTGTGGGGATGTTTTTCAGCGGCAGGGACTGGGAGACTACTCAGGATCGAGGGAAAGATGAACAGAGCAAAGTACAAAGAGATCCTTGATGAAAACCTGCTCCAGAGCGCTCAGGACCTCAGACTGGGGTGAAGCTTCACCTTCCAACAGGACAACGACCCTAAGCAGACAGCCAAGATAACGCAGGAGTGGTTTTGGGACAAGTCTCTGAATGTCCTTGAGTGGCCCAGCCAGAGCCCGGACTTGAACCTGATTGAACATCTCTGGAGAGACCTGAAAATAGCTGTGCAGCAATGCTCCACATCCAACCTGACAGAGCTTGAGAGGATCTGCAGAGAAGAATGGGAGAAACTCCCCAAATACAGTTGTGCCAAGCTTGTAGCCTCAGACCCAAGAAGACTTAAGGCTGTAATCGTTGCCAAAGGTGCTTCAACAAAGTACTGAGTAAAGTGTCTGATTATGTAAATGTATTTTTCAGTTTTTTAATTTTTTTTATACATTTGCAAAGAAATCTAAAAACCTATTTTTGCTTTGTCATCATGGGGTATTATGTGTAGATGTATTAGAAGAAACATTTTTAAAAACAATTTTAGAATAAAGCTGTAACAAACAACATTTGGAAAATGTCAACGGGTCTGAATATTTTCCGAATGCACTGTACTACTTAGAGTAAATCACTGTTACAATGATTTAGACATTTAGACATTGATAAATTAAAATCTTCCTGTTGGCTGAGAACGTTGTTTGACTTCTCCAGCAGATTGTGCACCCTTTTTTAGAAAAGACAGAAACACCTTAAAGAGCAACTGAATGTAATAAGCTATTTTTCCTCTTGAAAACGGCCTATGTGCCATCGATATGAGTCAGAAACATTTATTCTAGTGTAAATAGGATCATTTTTGTCATTAAGTCAGTCCAAAACTAAGATTTGCGAAATAATTTAGGAAAAAGAGGGTATGACACGGAACGATGGTTAACTGTTATTCTCAGTCGCATTTCCTAATGAGGAGAATTGAAACCGAGGCTAAATCAGTCAATTCAGCCCCCCTTTATCATGCACGGGGTATTTCAGATGTAATGTAGCCATATAGATAAAAATAATAACGGATAAGCCACAGTGACTGACCATCATCACTAACATGTGGACGTCATTTACCATTTTCTCCATCTCTGAGGACACTGTACTTTCCTTTTCTTCTTCTCTGGCCTATAGCCTCGTGAAGAAGTGCCAACAGCAGAAGGAACAGAGCCACTCCTTTCCCCATCTTGTCCTTTCTCAACATTCACACCCTAAACATAAAGAAAAAAACTTGTCTTATTCAAGTGTGACATCATTCTATATGGCAGGTGTGGATGCGATCTCCTCCTCAATCACGATCATTCTTGATTCTCACCCTTATTGTTGGAGCACAGAATCAATGTACAGTACATGAGCCATCTGCAGAGTCACTGTATCAACTATGGGCTGAAGCTGGCAACATAAATGTACTTTATGAATTCCTGTAATGTTGTCAACTATTTATACAGATCAACTAAAACAACATGCCACATCATTTATGTTTTTTTTCTTGCCTAGAAAACAAAGTCATCAGTGTAAAATAATCATTTTTTCATCTTTTACATTCCACAAGAGAAAATAATTGCCAAACTAGTTAGAAAGTTGTAATTTGATTTGAAAATGTGGATTTTATCATCTTACCTTAGTTCTTATTTAAATACAGCCGCCGGTTTTGGTATAATCATCTGGAGTGGTTTAGGAAACAGCATCTCGTCCTGATCACCAGCTCGGACTAGTCCACTACGTGAAGTGCGATGTCGCTTCGGGAAGGACAGCGCTCGGTTCGTCTGCAAGAATGTGTAGATTATTGTGCGCTACACGTCACTATGTATTATCTTCATGTATCTTTATGACATTTCACAGTTTTAGACACGGAATAAATTGTAGTCACCCATAGGACGTGTATGTGACCAATACAATTTGATTTAGTATTGCGCGTAATACTGTAGCTCTGGGCAGCGTACACAAGACGGAACTCCTTATAACGTATTAAGCTTAATTAAGAACTATAGAGGTGTAAAAAGCTGAGGATAAAAATTTAAAACACGTTGTGGTTTCTTTTAACATTTCACTTTCCCCACAGTCTACGTTGAATCCCGTTATTTGCAATTTAGAACTGTTTGTAAACCTTTCTGCATGGTGATTGTTTGGATGTTGTAGATTCAAATCCCAACTGATACATGTTATGAAGATTTTCCTCTTCTCCACTTGCACGCCTACTAACTTGAAAAACAGACATGTTTTTTTTCAGTATATAAAACCAGAACACAGGCTCCCCCGCATGTTCAAGAATCATTTAACGCCCACGTGGAATGAGACTTAATTAGATTTACAGGCCAACCTGTCAGTACTATGGTAAACTAGGGCTAACTTGTTATGTCCCAGCTTGTGTTCTGCAGGTTTGATAAAACAAATATATAATTTAGTGAAAAATAAGGGGCTGAATTTGTTTATCTTTCTCCAACTTTTCCGTTTACCCCTTGCGCTTCCCTGCGGACCCCCGGGAACCCAGTTTGAAAACCCTTGATCACCTAACAGATGTAAAAGCCTATTAAACATGCATATCTACTATTACACTATAATATAAATGTAGTAGTATCCCAATATCATACATTTTTGGTTGTAGCGCCACCTTTAGGAATTGACAGTGCCGTGTTCCCCAAAATTCGAACGGGGTTGTGCGTAACCGGACCTCTCGAATAGTAATCTGCTTTTTCCGGGGAAATATTTTGGTGTAACATGAAAACAAGCACGGCTTAGGTTTGTGTTCGCCACAAGTTACCACATCCACAAAATCATAAAGCCCGCCTATTTCTACAATTTATCTTCTTAAAATGTGAGTTAAACCTAACCCTAACCTTAAATTAAGACCAATAAGCAAATATTTACATGACATTTTACGATATAGGCCATTTTGACTTTGTAGTTGTGGTAACTAGTGGACTCCCAGTTTTGATCATGTTGACATGTCTGTAGAAATGTGTAAGTTTCTTTCAATATGTTTTAAATCTTTATTATTAGAAACACAATTTACTAATGTTTATTTGGGGTTCATCTGTTTTCTTAATACGGGTAGTTCGGGAAGCTAATCTTGCGATGTCAACAAAATTGTAGCTAGCTAACCAGATAACGTTAGCTAACTACTGTTGCTAGCTAAGTTAGCAGACTTTCAATTTTTTGCTAACAAATATGCCACAAAGTATCCTATATCCACATTTTTGTTTAATTAACTATCTACCGAGATACAATGTTGCATTAACATCTTGCAATTTAGGCCTATCGTTCTTTTACGCCTTGGGATTGCTAACTAAATGTTAGCTGTGCCACTTGTCACATGTCACTAGCTAACGTTAGCAGTTCGCGATCTAATATGTTGCTCCCGTGCTGCACACAATCGTAGCTGACTACATTGTGACAACATTTGTAAAATATCTTAAGTATGAAAAGAAAGTATGCTCAACAAAGTATATAGAAAGTATGCTCAACATATTCGTTTATATAAAGTCGGCTAAACACATTAGTTTGCTCACTACTAGACTACTTGCTAGATGTCAGTTGGTAACTTTCAGCTGTACTGTAAATGCTGTTTCCCCCCAGTATACCAAGTTGTAAACAGCAAGAGAATTCTCCCGGACAGAAGCTCTTCCATATGAACAATGAGTGGCTCAAAGCCAGACATTTTGTGGTCTCCCCACCACGCGGACCGCTATGTCATCTGTGACTCAGAGCTTGGACTGTACCGCATCGGACCTGTGGGGTGCAGCGAGACCAAAGCCGGAGCTCTCCCCCTCTCTGTGGAGACCGCTGCTACCCTATTAGCGATCAACTCAGACACCCCATACATGAAATGTGTGGCCTGGTACCCAAAGCACGAGCCTGAATGTCTGCTAGCAGTTGGACAGGCTAACGGCAGGGTAGTCCTCACTAGCCTAGGCCAGAGCCACAACTCCAAGTGCAAGGAGCTGATGGGGAAGGAGTTTGTGCCCAAGCATGCACGTCAATGCAACACCCTAGCCTGGAACCCTGTGGACAGCAACTGGCTAGCCGCCGGGCTGGACAAGCACAGAGCAGACTTCTCAGTGCTCATATGGGACATTAGCAGTAAGTTCTCCCCAGAGGCTAGTGTAGCCGCTGAAAAGATCCGTCTCTCGTCAGGAGACACAGACTCTGGCCTAGTGGTGACCAAGCCCCTGTATGAGCTAGGCCAGAACGATGCTTGCCTGTCCCTCTGCTGGCTGCCCCGCGACCAGAAGCTGCTCCTGGCTGGCATGCACCGCAACCTGGCCATCTTTGACCTGCGCAACACCAGCCAGAAGACCTTCGTCAACACCAAGGCCATACAGGGTGTGACAGTGGACCCCCACTTCCCCGACCGCGTGGCCTCCTTCTTCGAGGGCCAGGTGGCCATCTGGGACCTGCGCAAATTTGAGAAGCCAGTGCTCACGCTCACCGAGCAGCCCAAGCCGCTCACCAAGGTAACTTACTGGTATGCTTTTTTTGGTCTGTTGTGAAATTCTGTTGTCCCCTGCCATCCAGTGTACAATCGACTTGCACATATCAGAAGTATACTTTTTGTGTGATAGCGTAATGCTTAATTGTGCTGTAGCCTACATGTTTTGGATGTAAGGATGTACAACTCACTTTCCTTTCATTCCCAGGTGGCCTGGTGCCCCACGCGTATGGGCCTGTTGGCCACGCTAACGCGTGACAGCAACATCATCCGCCTTTACGACATGCAGCATACGCCCACGCCCATCGGCGACGAGACAGAGCCCACGATCATCGAGCGCAGCGTGCAGCCCAGCAACAGCCTCATTGGCAGCTTCGCCTGGCACCCCACTTCCCAGAACCGCATGGTGGTGGTTTCGGCTGCCAACCGCGTCATGACTGACTTCACAGTGTTCGAACGTATCTCTTTAGCCTGGAGCTCCACCACTTCGCTCATGTGGGCCTGCGGCAGGCACCTGTACGAGTGTGCCGAGGGGGTGGGAGGGGAGGGTACAGTAGAGAAGGACATAGCCACTAAGATGAGGCAGAGGGCACAGTCCAGGTACGGTCATGATACGGTCCAGGTGTGGAAGAACCATTTGCTGGCCGGAGGGGACGACCCCCAGCTCAAGTCCTTGTGGTACACTCTGTTCTATATCCTTTATTACACTCAACCTCAACTGGACCTCAAAGCCAGCTCCACTGTCTTTTTTCATTGTTCCCCTCTAATCAGGGACTGATTTATACCTGGGACACCAGGTGGGTACGATTAATTATCAGGTAGAACAAAAAACAAGCAGTCTCCGGACCTCGTAGGGTGAGAGTTGAATACCCCTGGTTTATTACATTACTGGTGCTAACTATTTTCTTAGCATTTCTAGCTTTGTGTGATTTATGTGCTGTTTGTTCTGTTTATTTTAGATAAGGTAGTCCCTGTGTGAGAGACATGCCTGGCGTTCTGCTTGCACTGTGGTAATTTATTGAATTATCATTTGTCTTTGTGTTCTTACACCTGACCTACAGGATAGACTAAGTTGCTATATTGTATGTCACTGTTTGCACTGTGGTTCTTATGATGTCTCAGCGTTCCGTTTCCTATGCAAGTATCACTCATGAAGCAGTACACTGAAGACGTGGAGCAGAAACAGCAGGGGAGCAAACAGGCCCTGGTCTATTCAGGCATCAAGAACATAGTCAAGTCCAGCTCAGGTAAGCAACTTAAAGATATAGATCATCTTTAGGCCTATATCTAGGCTGAACCCTTGAAAGTATTATGTAACACTGTAAGTTATGTAACTATTTTTCAGTGTTTCTCCTAGGTTTGTCTTTGCGTTGGAGCGAAAAAAGCCCCTGAAGTAACATTTGTATCTGTTGCTCTACTCCACCAGGCACTACAGAGAACCGGCGGTGCTGGAGCGGCTCAGACCGCCAGACGGACGTCCCCAGGTTCCACAGCGAGGAGCGCAGCCTTGCCCTTCGTCTGTGCGGCTGGATCAACCGAGGCCCCGACATCAACGTGGAGCCCTTCCTGCGCTCCCTGGAGGGGGAGGGCGAGTGGGAGCGTGCGGCCGCCGTGGCCCTCTTCAACCTGGACATCCGCAGGGCCATCCAGATCCTCAACAAGGGAGCCTCCGCTGAGCGAGGTACTGGCATGGAATCATCTGGGACAGGACTATGTAATGCATTTTTGAAGATTCTTTGTAAGGGCTCAAGAACATGTTTGCAATATACACTGTATGTACTGTACACAGCATAACGTGTGCTACTAATTACTGCCTGGTCACAGACTGACAGGGAGACTAATTAGGTATTGAGTGTTAACATTACATGCATTACTCTCCTGTGCCCTTGTTGCCGGAGGTGTCACTTCCATCACGTCACAGCAAAAGTACCATAACATGCTGCTGTTATTTCACCACTGTAAACAAAAGCAGTATACAGTCAGAAAGTATACCCACCAATATTAGGTTAGGATTTGGCTGTAGTGTACAGTGGAAGCTCATAAACCAGGCTAATAAACCAAGCTATCCAAGCAAAATAAACCAAACCTCCCCACCCTTCCTTCCTCGCAGGCGACCTGAACCTAAACGTGGTTGCCATGGCGTTGTCAGGCTACACGGACGAGAAGAGTTCCCTGTGGAGGGAGATGTGCAGCTCTCTGAGGCTGCAGCTCAAGAACCCCTACCTGTGTGTCATGTTTGCCTTCCTCACCAGTGAGCCTGGCACCTACGACGGAGTACTGGTACGCAGGGAAGGGGGTAAACCATTGATATAAACTGGGTTGCCAGATTCTTATGCGCATTATCCAATCCTTTATATCATTCATTATGATGTTAGACTGAAGTACAAAGGGCTATAGTACCTGAATTGTCAAAAGGGGCTAGGGACCGCGAGGGGGCCTCAGTGAGTTTTCAGGGAAACTACAAATGAATCTTAAATATCATCAGCAGTATGAAGAGGGCAGTGTTTTACATAGTAGTTTGAAGATTCCAACATAAAAAAAGTACAGCTTAGTCATACACACCTTGTTGTGTTTCCCTCCTTAGTATGAGAGTAGTGTGGCCGTAACGGACCGAGTGGCCTTCGCATGCATGTTCCTTAACGACTCACAGGTAAGACCTCCAGCAAACGCACGACAGCATATACTAAATAGATTATAATAGTTGTTTTTTTCACTGATTACCCCGTTTCTATCTATTGAAAGGAATGCGTTTCCTTTTCTCTGTGTGTTGTTATGCAGCTGCCTCGCTACATGGAGAAGTTGACCAGTGAGATGAAGGAGGTGGGGAACCTGGAGGGGATCCTGCTGACGGGGCTGACCAAAGACGGAGTGGACCTGATGGAGAGCTACGTGGACCGGACCGGAGACGTCCAGACCGCTAGCTTCTGCATGCTCAAGGTATGGTCCGAGCAGGGGCTGAATAGTCTTGCGCTGCCCGACATCACACTGTAGAACGGTTGAAGTCAATGGAATGAGCTGACTGACCTTGTGGTTCATACTATGATCACCTGTCCCATGTTGGCTAGAATTAGACAGTTTTCCTCAAGATCGATTGTTGGATCTTTCCCCAAGGATTTTCCCACATTCAGGCTTCTAGATTTTTTGAAATGTTAAGATTTGCTGGGGTTCAAATGCTTAATGATGCTCTGTCATTTGGTAAGGGGAGCTTCATTACCAAGTGTTCTTCCCTCCCAGGGCTCCCCAGGGGAGGTGGTGAAGGACCCACGTGTCCAGTGCTGGATCGAGAACTACCGTAACCTGCTGGACGCATGGAGGTTCTGGCACAAACGGGCTGAGTTTGACATCCACAGGAGCAAGCTGGACCCCAGCTCCAAACCACTGGCACAGGCAAGTAAAGGGAAAGGGAACACTGCACTAAGAGAGGGACAGTTGTTCATAGTTATTCACGTCTCTGTCTTTTGTTCTATCTCTTCATAAATCGTCACATGGAGGATGTGACTGAATGACCAACTTGCTTGCAGGTTTTTACATACATTTAAAACACAATAATGAATATGATTATCCTGCTTAATAAGTGATGCTAGTTGTTTATTTGTTATTGGTCAGCCAGATAATGATACACTGTATTGGACCCTTACATTCATCTCTAGCTTCATAATCTTAACAATGATCTCGATGATATAACCTATTCATGTTGGCTTCTGCTTGCTCTAATTGAACCTGCCAGACATTATCACACTTGACCTTTGTGTTGTTGCCTGCTGCAGGTGTTTGTGAGCTGTAACTTCTGTGGGAAGTCCATATCGTACAGCTGTTCGGCCATGCCCCACCAGGGCCGCGGCTTCAGCCAGTATGGGGTCAGCGGATCGCCCACCAAGTCAAAGGTCACCAGCTGCCCCGGCTGCAGGAAGCCCCTCCCCCGCTGTGCCCTCTGCCTCATGAACATGGGCACGCCTGTGTCCAACTGCCCAGGTACTGGACATGGTATGCTCCACAGATAGGCTCTGGGTGGAAGTTGCCTGTAGCCACAGATCTAGGATCTGTTTACCTTCCCCTAACCATAACCATTATGGGGAGAGAATGAAAAACTGGTCATGGATCAGTGTTGAAAGTCAACTTTACCCTACTGTCACAGTTCTGCAGCCAGTCTAACTTCCTCATTACACACTCTATTATGCAAATAGGAATGCAAGTGCATACACACACTTTAGGGTAATTGAGCGAGAGAAATGCATACATACAGTATATTAGCTAGTGATATAAATCACACAGAAAATAAATAAAGCAGATCATGAATGTGATGATTGTAGATACTGATCTGTACTTTAGTTGGCTTATAAAACATCAACTAAATTATTAATAGTAATTTAGTTAACCTGTATAGCGCTTTTCATTACGGAAAATAATCTCAAAGCACATAAAAAGCAAAACAAACATTAACATTTTATTGTTTAGATTAGAAGTGTGTAGTCATACAGCTGTTGTTTTTTTCCAGGCACGGGGAAGTCAGATGAGAAGGTGGATCTGACCAGGGAAAACAAATTGGCCCAGTTCAACAACTGGTTCACCTGGTGCCACAACTGCCGACATGGCGGCCACGCAGGTCACATACTCAGCTGGTTTAGGTAAGAACATTACCGGAACATTCAGATAACATTTTCTGTATCGGAGTAGTTTTGTCAACTGAATGCATCATAGGTCTTGTAAAATGTCCTGTCAGTGTGGTGCCAGGACAACAACCTCTCCTCAATGTGAGCATGACAAAGGAGCTGATCGTGGACTACAGGAAAAGGGGGGCTGAACAGGCCCAAATTAACATCGACAGGGCTGTAGTGGAGCGGGTTGAGAGGTTCAAGTTCCTTGGTGTTCACATCACCAACAAACTATCATGGTCCAAACACACCAAGACAGTCATGAAGAGGGCACGACAACACCTTTCCCCCCTCAGGAGACTGAAAAGATTTGGCATGGGTCCCCAGATCCTCATGATCTTACAGCTGCACCATCGAGAGCATCCTGACCGGTTGCATCACCGCCTGGTATGGCAACTGCTCGGCATCTGACCGTAAGCTCTACAGAGGGTAGTGTGTACAGCCCAGTACATCACTGGTGCCAAGCTTCCAGAACCCATATAATAGGCGTGTCAGAGGGAGGCCCCAAAAATTGTCAAAGACTCCAGTCACCCAAGTCATAGACTGTTCTCTCTGCTACCGCACTGCAAGCGGTACAGGAGCGCCAAATCTAGTCCCCAAAGGCTCGTTAACAGTGTCTACATCCAAGCCATAAACCTGCTGAACGATTAATCAAATAGCCACCTGGACTATTTACATTAACCCCCCCCTTTGTTTTTACACTGCTGCTACTCGCTATTTATTATCTATGCATAGTCACTTTACCCCTATCTACATGTACAAATTACCTCGACTAACCGGTACCCTCGCACATTGACTCTGTACCGGTACCCCCTGTATATAGCATCGTTATTTTATTGTTACTTTTTTATTTTATATTTGTTTTACTTTAGTTTATTTAGTAAATATTTTCTGAACTCTATTTATTGAACTGCATTGTTGTTTAAGGGCTTGTAACTAAGAATTTCACGGTAAGGTCTACACCGGCGTATGTGATTTGGTAGCTTTGTGAAAAGTTTCACACTTTCGGTGGTTTGTGCATTTTTTAATGGTTGTTAATTGATTAACCTTTGGTTGTCCTCTCTGTTCCCCATAGGGACCATACAGAGTGTCCAGTGTCGGCCTGCACCTGTAAGTGCATGCAGCTGGACACCACAGGAAACCTGGTGCCTTCAGACAGCCACTAGAGGGGCCTCTGGTAGGGTCCACAGCCTAACACCTCCCTGTGCACTCTCACTACACTACGGCACCCACCAGTCGACACACCCCAGACTAAGCCAGGTTGCTGGGTACTGTTCTGGACAGGCCGCTTGAATAGTGTTAACACTGGGTGATCGCTTGAGTTGAATAAAAACGTAACATCTTTTCATAATCATATGGTAAGAGAGGCTAGATGTGTTACTGATGAATCAATGAATGTCTTGAAGGATTGTGGCTTGATGCTTACTAATGACATTAAGGAGATCCTTAAAGGGATATATTATAAAGGTTGTGTTATAAACGGCCTCCTCTAACCAAACCTGAATCAGGATGATCCTTTAATTCCTAGCATTAGCATATAGCCTTCATTTCCCCTATCCCTTTAATCAGCCAGCAGGTAAAGGATATGATTGTGTGCCAATATATTGTAGCTATGTTTTAAGACATTTTTTCAAGCTTTCTTTCTAGGTCACAGTCAGACTGAGATATCTCGAAAAACATTGACAAAGTGATGAAAGAAGGAAGTTAGTTACCCCAGGCAACAGAAAGAGAACAAATTGACAATGCTCTCTCTCTTCTGGTTACCCTGGTCTGTGCCACTCTTCATCTCACATTGTATGTTAGGGCTTACAGTGCAGGGGCAGGGAGGGGGGAAGTTGTCTGTGTATTCACCTCCCCTCTCCCGGCCTGTGTCTTGTGAAAAGAGGCAGAGAAAAAACAGCAGCTGCTCGGCACTCCGACAAGACCCTCCAGATTGTTCTCTTCATAAAGAACTTCAGCTGCCGGAACACCACTGAACACCATTGACTCAAAGAGGGCGAGAGCTGGAGAGCGAGAAGGCTCTCAGTTCTCTCTCCCCGGGCCAAAATCGCGCACAAAATATGCATACTACACATCAATCCGGGATGGGTGTCCAGACGTACTCCACAGGGACGGCGATGTGTAAGCTGCATTGTAAATGTGTTTTTCTTTCTCTGCCACCCCCCCATTGGACTCTACTGCTTCGACTCGGGGAACCATTGTAAGTGAGAGGGGCCTGCACCCGAGCTGGTTAAATCACTTAGTCATGGAGTAGGGAGGGGGCATGTGAGCTACTGTATTCTGTTTTTCACCACAGTGTCTCAGCGTCGGATGTTTTATGGTGTACCCTTTTGTGAACCATAATGGAGTGGATTTGGCAAATGCGGTAGGAGTGTACCGTTCTGAATAAAAAGTTACTTGAACTCAAGTCTCCTAAAAGCATTTTTGCATTTGCCTTTTGAAAACAGAATCATAGTAACTAATTGCTTCAATCTTTGGTGGAAATGTATGCTCTATCATGCATGATGCAACTGTTACCGTTTTTCCCCCTCATATTTACAATTGTATAGAGGAAATAAAATGCACAATGACTCTCCAGTAAATATCTAGGGGGTAAACTCACAAGTTCTCATAAAACATATACATGTAGGGACTATGCAAATTTTGTTAAAAAACTGAGGATCACATTTCATCAATCGTGTCTTTGTCCCTGAGTCAGGTTTGTCCAACATTTCGTCGATATGAATTAATGTCATTACATCACACATTATGTATTTAATTGTACAGGTAATAACACAAATATTGTAACGTTAATTTTTTAAACGAAGGTTTTGAGAAAAATTGGTCCAATCCTTAATACATCGATGACGTTATTGGCTGAAAGTACAGTCGATAGACATCATTGGTCCAATGAGTAATGTTACTGTATAATTTAGCTGTCCAACCACATGATCAGAATTAAAGAGTGCAGCCCGCCCAGGTTTATCAGCCAGTAGTCTTGCGGATACAACTGTCATTTACAGTGGACATGGGGACGGTAGGGAAGCGCCAAAGATTAGAGAATATGTTTAGCTAACTGTATAAATTAAGTTTGTAAAACAACATATATTTAAAGTTATCGACAAAACATGCACAAAGAAGACTTGTTTTAGTGTTCTTCAGGTAAGTTATTGCAGTAGAATTCGCCTTTTCAAGATGCGAGATTGCTGCAAAATGAGCTCGAGCAGCATACGAGCTAAAAATTAAAGGAAGTTTATCCTCTGTTTTCCAGAAGCGGATATCTTGGCGATTTTCCTGAAAGTGATACGAAGCAGCAGAATGTCAGTTCCCACCAACTCGCTTCAACAACAGTCCACAGTCAGACGTAGCAATGCAGGGTCCCCCAGTTTATCCAACAGCTGCCGTTTGCACCCCATCCGTGCTACCGTGCCCTACCAGCTCCTACGCGGGGGCCAGAGCAGCCCGACACGCTCTTTGGCTCTCTCTGTTGGAGGCAACAATGGACCGACAAATAGCCGCGGGTCATCTCCCCCAAGTGCGACACTGAATCTTGGAGTAAATTGCACTGGCGCCACGAGACAGAGACTGTCTCCTGAAAATAGGGTCTCGCACTCACCTGACCGGAGTCCAAACTCACCCGTTTGTAGAGGTAAAATATTTGTATATTATCCTGTTACCACATGCTACAATGTAGATGTATTCAGGATAAATGCACCATTTTGCTTGCTCTTGGTGATGGTCAAGAGATTGCAGGCCTTTTGTATTCCTGTAATACAGTGTTTGCTATGCATTTTATATCCTAATTATTTAAAAAAAATATTGATGGATTAATGAGACTGACTGGGCCCTATTCAGTCACCTTGACATGGAAAAGGGCCCTAGGTTTCTAAGGTAAGTCAAACACATGATTAGGCTTTTTTCTGATTTAGGATTCATATAATCAATAATTTGTAAACAAACTCACTAGCATATTGTGTTTTGATTGAATATATGGCCCCAGAGTTACATAAAAGGGGGAAGAAGGCCTTCTACTACAGTACATCACTAATAAGGAAGCTTATAGTGTCCTCTCCTCTTACACGCCTGCTGCTTCTGGAATATTGACAGAAAGGGGGAGGTAATCATTGGCAGCAAGACATGCTTAAGGGTTGTAAAGGGGCTGTAGACCCTGAGAATCATTGTTGAACAAACAGTCAGGTTACAGGTGTATGACCTACTCCCTTTCAACTGTACTGTATTGTACACATCAGGAACATATTGTGAGCCCTATATTATGGAGAATGGAAGTGAGTGGTGTGACATTTCATGTTTATTGGTTCAGCCTGAGCCGTTGTTCCTTTCAGGTGATAAGGAGATGAAGGGTGGACTGAAGGGGAGATGGAAGACTAGACTACTCTAAATCCTGTTTCTGAGACAGGCTCTCCTGCCAAATATTGATGTTGCCACGGAATGCTGGCCTTCTAGGCAGAGTTCCTCTGTCCAGTGTCTGTGTTCTTTTGCCCATTTTAATATTTTATTGGCCAGTCTGAGATATGGCTTTTTCTTTGCAACTCTGCCTAGAAGGCCAGCATCCCATAGTCGCATCTTCACTGTTGATGTTGAGACTGGTGTTTTGCGGGTACTATTTAATGAAGCTGCCACTTGAGGACTTGTGAAGCATCTGTTTCTCAATCTAGACACTCTAATGTACTTGTCCTCTTGCTCAGTTGTGCACCGGGGCCTCCCACTCCTCGTTCTATGCTGGTTAGAGCCAGTTTGCGCTGTTCTGTGAAGGGAGTAGTACACAGCGTTGTATGAGATCTTCAGTTTCTTGTCAATTTCTCGCATGGAATAGCCTTCATTTCTCAGAACAAGAATAGACTGATGACTTTCAGAAGAAAGTTCTTTGTTTTAGGCCATTTTGAGCCTGTAATCAAATGCTGATGCTCCAGATACTCAACTAGTCTAAAGAAGGTCAGTTTTATTGCTTCTTTAATCAGAACAACAGTTTTCAGCTGTGCTAACGTAATTGCAAAAGTGTTTTCTAATGATCAGTTAGCTTATCCAAGTTTATCATTTTAAAAGGCTAACCCAACGTGCCATTGGAAAACAGGAGTGATGGTTGCTGATAATGGGCCTCTGTTCACCTATGTAGATATTCCATTCAAAATCATCTGTTTCCAGGTACAATAGTAATTTACAACATTGACAATGTCTACACTGTATTTCTGATCAATTTGATGTTATTTTAATGGACCAAAAATTTGCTTTTCTTTCAAAAACAAGGACATTTCTAAGTGACCCACAACTTTTGAATGGTAGTGTAGATGTATTGTTCATCTTTCATTGTCAAACGGAAATATGGAGCTATTTTTATTTGACCGTTTCCTCGGAATTATAGGTTATTTGCAGCAAACACACTGAATGGAATTTGTGGTGAATTTGTGGTTTTATCCTTCGAGGCATCTGACAAATGAAGGTTAAACATTGAAGTGGGCAATACATTGTGTCCTTGTCAGCCATGCAGCTTTGTGATTGGAACATTGGAGAAGTTAACCAGTGGACATCTTCCTTTCAGTCAGTCAGTGTGTTCATTCGCATCACTCATCTGAGCTAGGTGGTGGAGGAAGGGTCGCAAGAACTACAGGCCAGGGTGAAGGCCATGGAAGAGGGTGACGTTCCACCACATGATCTTTAGGTTCACACTATAACATCATCCCCACACCAGGCCTTCCCAATGGTCTCAACAAAGAAACTCCCCCTCCCTCTCAAAGTGCCAGCTGTGCTGAAATGGCCTGCCTCATTGTCACACGTCCCCAAACTGCAGAGTAAGAGTAAATTGGAAAACAAGCTTGTTGTTAAACCTAGAACCCAGCCCAAAATCTGTCAACTTTGGTAGAAAGTTCACTATTTTTGAAAAGGTTGATTAGAAAATAGGGAGAGGGACCGTATGCATACTAAAAGCCAGGAAAGGATCTGACTTTATTTTGCTCTTGAGAGCCTAAATTTAGCAAAGTGGAGAGACAGTGGAAAATCACTTGGGCAAAATTTGCATGCTGTGTTTGGAGAACTTTGGCTAGAACAATATTGATGGAAATCCACTCCCCTTTCCTCAGATAGTTTACCCTAGGTTATTGGGTTTACTTACTTAGCCAACATTTTGGTTGATATGCTCAGACTTGGCTGATCATCTCGGCTTTAGAGCCTAGGTGGTGTGTAGTGGTATCGAAAAGGAACACTGCATATGCACTTAGACAAGGAACAGATTGAATGAAGAATGTGTACCCTGGTCACCTGCTTCACCCCTCAGGAGCTCTTTGATATGGAAAACAAGGAGCTCTCATTGACTTTCAACAATCACAAAGCATAATACTGCTTACTAGCCTATTCTTTCATTCATTTCCTCCTTCATGTCTCCCTTCTTTAGAAAAACAGGGCATTTCTGTGTTTGGGTCTTTACTGTAAGTTACTGCAGGAGGAATGTTGAGTGAATGCAGGCCATATTGATGTTAATTATGGTGTGGTTGTTTATGAGTTCTTATGTGGGTGGTGTGTGTTTAACTACTTTGGCTGAGAGAAGGCAGCTCCCATGACATCAGATTGAGCTTCAACACAGCCAGATTAGTTAGGCCTAGTATATATCACGGTAGAGCAATGATAGTCAATAAGGTTAGCAATAGTGACGTTTATGGAAAACAACAAGACGTTCCGGGCCAATTGTTCAGTATGACAGTGTGGGTGTGTCCTATCCTGACCCTTGCTCTCCCCTCGCTCATGTAGGAGAGCGGTCCAAACTGCAGGTGCGTAGCTCCAGTGCTATCCGGCGGACATCTTCCCTGGATGCCATTATGGGGCCGTACCTCGCAGGCCAGTGGCCTCGTGACTCCCACGGACCCTACCCTTCCTGCATGAAAGACAAAGCCACACAGGTAACTGTAGGCCAAAGGACCCATAAAAGCTAATGATGCACATCATAATCATTTCTTTAAAAGCATATGTTTTCTAAATAAAATTTATATTCAGAAAAACACATACTGGGTTTATTTTGACTACAATTTTCCTGGGTAGCAGCCCACACGTCAGCACTCACTATTCTGGTCAACGTGATTGAGAGTTCAATGCAGTTTGAGAATGGGCAGATTTGTGGTTATGAACCCATATTGAATATGTATGATGATTGCAGGGCCATTGACCATGGCCGCGCTGTCCGTCCTAATAGAATCCTTTCATGTGGCTGAATGAGCGCCGCCCAGCCTCATTTACATGGCTTCTTCCCTTTAACCCTTCATTCACCTTGGGGCTCTTTGTGTAGTCTTTGGAAGTGGTGAGTGGGCCTCCAGGTTCAAGTTGCTACATATAGAATCAACGTTCCCCTAATGATGGTGTGGACTGCTTCACTTAAACCACTTTGATTAGGAAAAGCCCATACTCCCCAAGTACAGTCACAGACTAGCTACTTCCTGTTAACAAGATCTCCCAATACCTCAAATCGCCTGTAACACTGCATCATCAAAAAAAACTGGGACAAAAAGTCTTTGTTGTAGCACACAATCTAGAGACGGGCTCTTTTCAGAGCTGTAATGCAGCTCTCTGTGGAGGTGAAGTTGTTTGCACCTGTCCCTCAGGCGATGGTTCGGGTTAGGAGAGGAATCCCACTGCTTACCACCTGGCCCTCGTGGCTGGCCCTTCTGCTTTTGTGTGGGAGTGAGGAGCGGAGGGCCATACATATGCTAATCACTGTTCCGGGATAGATCTGTCTGCCCTAGACCCTGTGGTTACAGAACACAGAGAATGTCTGTATGAAGATTAAACAGACAGACAGACACACGCACACATACATGGGCACACAGACAGACAAACAGAGTGCAATGATTTAGTCTGGTGTGTGTTTGCGCACACACACCAGACTAAAGACTGACTTAATCTTAGTTTTTAGAATTGTGTTACACAGGTAGGATGTGGACGGTCTATTATCGATGACAATCAACTCAGCATGTTTTACTTGAGTTGTCTAAAGTGAGCAGTTATGCATTTACAACTCTTTCCATGTTCTTCAAGCAGCTTAAATCCATAATAAGTGTTTAGTCAAAGATATTTATCTATTCTCGAAAATGTTCCTCATGTTTTAGACGTGCATACTGTAAGATGGCTGTAGATCAGAAGACCAACAAGGTCACAGAACCAGAACGTAATGCCCTCATCAACTCAAATCAGACCAAATGATAGCAGTGGCATTCTATACTCTTGTCTCAGCATGTAAACTAAACAGACCAACTTGAATGCCATTGTAAATCCATTGAAATTCAGTATCCCTGCTGGGAAATCAAACAGGATTTTAAGTGGGGTGAGAATAATTTAACATGGGCTGTAGACTGTGAAAGTAAATTACCAGAGTATTATCTGGCACGACACCTGGCACACAACCCCACAAAACACACAAGGCAGGCCGGGAAGTGAAAAAAGTAAGTCAATGAAAGAGCCTTGAGATAAACATAGCTGGGAGCTCTGTGAACAAATCAAATCAAGTGTTATTGGTCACATACACATGGTTAGCAGATGTTAATGTGAGTGTAGTGAAATGCTTGTGCAAGATGCAGTAGATGGCATAGAGTACAGTATATACATATGAGATGAGTAATGTAGGGTATGTAAACATTATATAAAGTGGCATTGTTTAAAGTGACTAGTGATACATTTTATTACATCCAATTTTTAACTATTAAAGTGGCTTGAGATTTGAGTCAGTATGTTGGCAGCAGCCACTCAATGTTAGTGATGTCTGTTTAACAGTCTGACGGCCTTGAGACTGAAAAACAGCTTCTGTCTCAGCTTTGATGCACCTGTACTGACCTCGCCTTCTGGATGATAGCGGGGTGAACAGGCATTAGCTCGGGTGGTTGTTGTCCTTGATGATCTTTTTGGCCTTCCTGTGACATCGGGTGGTGTAGGTGTGCTTTGTGAGTGTTTTTGGTGACAAGCCAAATTTCCTCAGCCTCCTGAGGTTGAAGAGGCGCTGTTGCGTCTTCTCCACCACGCTGTCTGTGTGGGTGGACCGTTTCAGTTTGTCCGTGATGTGTACGCCGAGGAACTTATAACTTTCCACCTTCTCCACTACTGTCCCGTCGATGTGGATAGGGGGTGCTCCCTCTGCTGTTTCCTGAAGTCCATGATCATCTCCTTTGTTTTGTTGACGATATTTACCTGACACCACACTCTGAGGGCCCTCACCTCTTCCCTGTAGGCCATCTTGTCGTTGTTGGTAACCAGGCCTACCGCTGTAGTTTCGTCTGCAAACTTGATGATTGAGTTGGAGGCGTGCATGGCCACGCAGTCATGGGTGAACAGGGAGTACAGGAGAGGGCTGAGAATTCACCCTTGTGGGGCCCCAGTGTTGAGGATCAGCGGGATGGAGATGTTTCCTACCCTCACCACCTGGGGGCAGCCCATCAGAAAGTCCAGGACCCAGTTGCACAGGGCTTGGTCGAGACCCAGGGTCTCAAGTTTAATGACGAGTTTGGAGGGTACTGTGGTGTTACATTTTTTTGGACATTTATTTAACTAGGCAAGTAAGTTAAGAACACATTCTTATTTTAAATGACGGCCTAGGAACAGTGGGATTAACTGCTTTGTTCATGGGCAGAACGACAGATTTTTACCTTGTCAGCTTGGGGATTCCAATGCTCTAACCACTAGGCTTCCTCCTGCCTAATGCTGAGCTGTAATCAATGAACAGCATTCTTACATAGGTATTATTCTTGTCCAGATGGGTTAGGGCAGTGTGATTGCTTCGTATGTGGACCTATTGAGGCCGTAAGCAAATTGGAGTGGGTCTAGGGTGTCAGGTAGGGTGGAGGTGATATGGTTCTTGACTAGTCTCTCAAAGCACTTCATGATGACTGAAGTGAGTGCTACGGGGCGATAGTCGTTTAGTTCAGTTATCTTAGCTTTCTTGGTAACAAGAACAATGGTGGCTCTCTTGAAGCATGTGGGAACAGCAGACTTGGATAGGGATTGATTGAATATGTCCGTAAACACCAGCCAGCTGGTCTGCGCATGCTCTGAGGACGCGGCTAGCGATACCGCCTGGGCCGGCATCCTTGCGAGGGTTAACACGTTTAAATGTTTTACTCACGCTGGCTGCGGTGAAGGTGAGCCCGCAGGTTTTGGTAGCGTGCTGTGTCAGTGGCAATGGAATTGTCTTCAAAGTGAGCAAAGAAATTGTTTAGTTTGTCTGGCAGCAAGATGTCGGTGTCTGCGACGGGACTGGTTTTCTTTTTATAATCCGTGATTGACTGTAGACCCTGCCACATACGTCTCGTGTCTGAGCCGTTGAATTGCGACTCTACTTTGTCTCTATACTGACGCTTAGCTTGTTTGATTGCCTTGCAGAGGGAATAGCTACACTGTTTGTATTCGGTCATGTTTCCAGTCGCCTTGCCATGATTAAAAGCAGTGGTTTGCCCCTTCAGTTTTGCGTGAATGCTGCCATCAATCCACGGTTTCTGGTTGGGGAAGGTTTTAATAGTCACCGTGGGTACAACATCACCGATGCACTTGCTAATAAACTTGCTGAGGCTATCCGGAACATATCCCAGTCCACGTGATCGAAGCAATTTTGAAGCGTGGAATCAGATTGGTCAGACCAGCGTTGAACAGACCTGAGCACGGGCGTTTCCTGTTTTAGTTTCTGTCTATAAGCTGAGATCAACAAAAAGGAGTCGTGGTCAGATCTGCCAAAAGGAGGGCGAGGGAGGGCTTTGTATGCGTCGCGGAAGTTAGTAACAATGATCCAGAATGCTGCCAGCCCGGGTCGTGCATTCCATATGCTGCTAAAATTTGTTTTCATATTAGCTTTGTTAAAATCCCCAGCTACAATAAATGCAACCTCAGGATATGTGGTTTCCAGTTTACGTGGAGTCCAATTAACCTCGACAGCCCTGAAAGAACTTTTCTGCTTGGGGGGGAGGGGGTATACACGGCTGTGATTATAGTCAGAGAATTCTCTTGGTAGATAATGCTGTCGGCATTTGATTGTAAGGAATTCTAGGTCAGGTGAACAAAAGGACTTGAGTTCCTGTATGTTGTTATGATTAACGAGTCAAGGTGTGATCATAAGGCATACACCCCCCGCCATTCTTTTTTACCAGAGAGATGTTTGTTTCTGTCGGCACGGTGCATAAAAAAAACGGGTGGTTGTACCGACTCTGATAACGTATCCCGAGTGAGCCATGTTTCCGTGAAACAGAGAATGTTACAATCTCTGATGTCTCTCTGGAAGGCAACCCTTGCTCGATTTTCGTCTACCTTGTTGTCAAGAGACAGAACATTGGCGAGTAGTATACTTGGGAGCGGTGAGCGATGTGCCCGTCTACAGAGCCTGACCAGAAGACCGCTCCATCTGCCCCTTCTGTTGCGCTGTTGTTTTGGGTCGTCTACTGAGATCCAATCCATTGTCCTGGGTGGTGGTCCAAACAGAGGATCCACTTCAGGAAAGTTGTATTCCTGGTTGTAATGTTGGGAAGTTGACGTTGCTCTTATGGTCAATAGTTCTTCCCGGCTGTATGTAATAAGACTTTAGATAAATTTAAAAAACAAAATACTGCATAGTTTCCTAAGAACGTGAAGCGAGGCGACCAACTCTGTCGGCGCCTTTACACTGTTGCAGACACTTAATTTGTTATAAAAAAAAATAAACATTTCACTTGTTATTACAATGATGATGGAGATAAGTAGCCTATGGTGTAAGCATTGCTATGTTATTGTACGCTTTTAACTGTTTGCTGAAGGGCAGGCTTTAGTAGAACCAGAGAACTAGGCTAAAATGTTTTAATACCCATATTACTTAACATCTCAATATAACTTTTTGCAGTTAGCACTTAGCATTGGAAAATTTCCTTTCACTATTCATTCAGCCCTCAATGTTTGGCTCTAGCATGAAACACCACAGCAATACCATAGTCATGTACAAAAACATATCTGCCATCCAGCATAGTGGCCTCTTTATTGGAGCACAAGCACCCGTTTAAACCGTTTGTCCTTTCTGAAGAGCAATGTTCCAGTAGCCATAATGCTTCACTAGTGTTCTTCATATTACATATCATAAAGTGGCTCTTTTGTGTCACGTTGTGCGTTATAGAGGATGTTTTGTTTTTCGACAAGGGTCAAACGTAAGGCAGTATGAGGACATTGACATTTAAGATTCTTCTCTTTACTGTATTGACCACGACTCCTTGGAGGACCAATGTCACTGTTGATATGCATAATAAAGGGGATGTGCATCATGGTTGCATACATGCTTTTGAAACATCCTGTCTCTTTTTTTGCATATGTTTTACATAAGTTAACCATTTCATTATTTATGTAAAGGTTGCATTCTTGTAGACACTAGAGCACTTTTCTTTATCTGCTGTAGTGGAGAAAGAGCAGCCATTTCCCACAGACTTACCAGCTAGTATGTAGTATGTCAGTCACCAACCACAAAGTAGCCTTTGGCAGTCTGTCCTAATGTGGATTGCCATTAAAACGGTAAGGATACAACTTTAAGTAGTAGCTATCACACATGTTATTACTGTTTTGTGCTTCTGGTTAGATGCAGCCATCTTTATCCCGCAAATACAATTTTTGACTCGTTTGATTGTTTCCAGATGTGTTCATCTCTGGCGAAGGCACAGGGGTGATGATTGCTGTCACCCACCTCTCTTGTCTCTCAGTCTTCCTGAATTCCATACAAATGATGGGGACTGATGTGGGTGTATTTGTTTATCCACTGCTTAGAGTATGCATATTTATGTGTGTGATTCAGACATCTGGTCTGTGGATAGAGGAGGCTGGAGGGGAGCAGGGAAGCCCACACCAGCGGTCAGCTTCCTGGGGTAGTGCAGACCATCTGAAAGAGGTAGGTGCCACACTCAACCTTCCTAGCATATATAGCCTAGCCTACACACTCTCTGCATGACCTTTGTCCCTAGTCAAAACAACTGTACGGAGCGCTATCCTATTATTTGTAATCCAATACTGTAACCAATGTCAACACCATAACTCTCTGAGGAGTTGAGTGTTAGACCAGAATAGCTGGTCTGTCACAAAACATCCAGCGAGAGTTGTATTGTTGACATTATTGGATCTGCGCTGTATGTGCATAGTCAACTAAACTTCCAACAAGTTTTTGTCAGGGCTTTGAGGTTCAGCAATTACTAGAAATGTGTTTTATTTGTCAGGATACGAGGTTCAGTTAAATATTACTCTCCTGAAGGTTGGTTTCCGTGTGCGTAGCCTGGCTGACTTAGTGGCTAGTTGGAGACCACATTGAGCTATTAGTTCTCTAGCGCTTCCAGACCACAGTCTTTATTTAACCTTCCTTTCCCTCTGTAGTCTAGTCCGTCGCATCTCGTTGGGCCTGGTTGTTTTGAGAGGGGGAGCAGGCACTGAACTTGTCTGCAGGGTGTAACAGCCATATCATTTCCCTCTCAGCTTGGCCTTGTTGATACTCTAGTGACAAGGATGAACCTTATCTAACTCCATAAAGGCCTAGTCCTCCTGCAAACAACCCATATATAAGCGTGTTACAGTCTGCTGGCTTTTGCTCAAGAGCAAAACAGTTGTATTGAGGCTTTTGAAGTGGACTGACTTACATAAGATATGCCTGTTAGATGAGCGATAAACACTAAATGGATGGAATGTTCTCTCACTATGTTGAGATGTTTCTTTTTGTTCTTGACATGATTATGATGATATGCTATTGTATTGTATGTACATGTAGTAACATATTGCAACATATAGTACATGTTTCTAAAGATACTAATAATCTAAGTCACCCATTGTAGCATATAAAAGTAGCAATAGGTACATTTGGATTTGACATATGGTCTTACATATTGTCAATGAAATGTATTATTTTAACTGACCTAGTCATATGTAGCCAAATCCTCCCACCCAACAGTGAGTGGTACTATACAGTAAGAAGGTGTATTAAAATCTTATCCTACAAGGTCTGGATTTTCTGTTCTTCCTGATAATGAATTGCACCCATCTGATGTCCCAGGTCTAAATCAGTCCCTGATTATAGGGGAACAAAAAAACACATTGGAACTCGCTTCAAGGTCCAGAGTTTAGTTTCAAGGCAGTAGAGTATCGCAACATTGTTTTTGGGGATTTTATATCGATACTGTTGACTCGAAGTATTGATTTAAAAAAGACAAGATAGCGTTAGCTAGCGCTAGTCAGGTGTACCTGCCCCAAACCTCTGGTATTTATCATCCTATAGCTAGTTCTTCATCTTTTTCTTTGTTTTAAATGGTGAGCCTATATGTTTTGAGCACTTTTACCTCCAAAACGAATTTTGTCATGGCTTTCTCTTATCCGTCTGCAGCAGACATATCGTATCGCTCACCTAAGTATCGTGATAATGTCATATTGTGAGGTGCAGCCCTTTAATACACTAAACTTTACACTACCCTGTTCTTTCTCATCTTCAGAAACCTCATATGGATTGCCTTGTCACTATTGACTCTAGAGGTTGACCGATTATGATTTTTCAACGCCGATACTGATTATTGGAGGACCAAAAAAAGCTGATACTGATTAATCGGCTGATTTTAAAAATATTTATTTATTTGTAATAATGACAATTACAACAATACTGAATGAACACTTAACTTAATATAATACATAAATTAAATCAATTTAGCCTCAAATAAATAATGAAACATGATCAATTTGGTTTAAATAATGCAAAAACAAAGTATTGGAAGAAAGTAAAAGTGCAATTTGTGCCATGTAAGAAAGCTAACGTTTCAGCTTCTTGCTCAGAACATGAGAACATATGAAAGCTGGTGGTTCCTTTTAACATGAGTCTTCAATATTCCCAGTTAAGAAGTTTTAGGTTGTAGTTATTATAGGAATTATAGGACTATTTCCCTCTATACCATTTGTATTTGATTAACCTTTGACTATTGGATGTTCTTATAGGCACTTTAGTATTGCCAGTGTAACAGTATAGCTTCCTTCCCTCTCCTCTACCTGGGCTCGAACCAGGAACACATCGACAACAGCCACCCTCGAAGCAGCGTTACCCATGCAGAGCAAGGGGAACAACAACTCCAAGTCTCAGAGCGAGTGACGTTTGAAACGCTATTAGCGCACACCCCGCTAACTAGCTAGCCATTTCACATCGGTTACACCAGCCTAATCTCTGGAGTTGATAGGCTTGAAGTCATAAAGCTACTGGCAAAACGCACAAAAGTGCTGTTTGAATAAATGCTTACGAGCCTGCTGGTGCCTACCATCGCTCAGTCAGACTGCTCTATCAAATCATAGACTTAATTATAACATAATAACACACAGAAATACGAGCCGTAGGTCATTAATATGGTCGATTCCGGAAACTATCATTTCGAAAACAAAACGTTTATTCTTTCAGTGAAATACGGAACCGTTCTGTATTTTATCTAACAGATGGCATCCCGAAGTCTAAATATTGCTGTTACATTGCACTACCTTCAATGTTATGTCATGATTACATAAAATTCTGGCAAATCAGTTCCCAATGAGCCAGGCGGCCCAAACTGTTGCGTATACCCTGACTGCGTGCAATGAACGCAAGAGAAGTGACACAATTTCACCTGGTTAATATTGCCTGCTAATCTTTCTTTTAGCTAAATATGTAGGTTTAAAAATATATACTTCTGTGTATTGATTTTAAGAAAGGCATTGATGTTTATGGTTAGGTACAGGTTGGAGCAACGACAGGCCTTTTTCGCGAATGTGCACCACATCGATTATATGCAATGCAGGACACGCTAGATAAACTAGTAATATCATCAACCATGTATAGTTATAACTAGTGATTATGATTGACTGATTGTTTTTTACAAGATAAGTTTAATGCTAGCTAACAACTTACCTTGGCTTCTTACTGCATTCGCGTAACAGGCAGGCTCCTCGTGAGGCAGGTGGTTAGAGCGTTGGACTAGTTAACCGTAAGGTTGTAAGATTAAATCCCTGAGCTGACAAGGTAAAAATCTGTCGTTCTGCCCCTGAACAAGGCAGTTAACCGTAAGGTTGCAAGATTAAATCCCTGAGCTGACAAGGTAAAAATCTGTCGTTCTGCCCCTGAACAAGGCAGTTAACCCACCGTTCCTAGGCCGTCATTGAAAATAAGAATGTGTTCTTAACTGACTTGCCTCGTTAAATAAAGTTGTCAAAAAAATAAAATTGGCAAAGTCGGCGTCCAAAAATAACGATTTCCGTTTGTTATGAAAACTTAAAATCGGCCCTAATTAATCGGCCATTCCGATTAATCGTTCAACCTCTAATTGACTCCTATCATGTACTCTCAAAGCAAGTCAATCCAGGCTAACCACACTGTACTGTTATATAAAACCCTCTATGAATGACATGGTACTGTTCTATAATAACCTGTATGGATGATATGATACTGTACTATAATAACCTGTATGAATGACATGGTACTGTTCTATAATAACCTACATGGATATAATGGTACTGTTCTATAATAACCTACATGGATATAATGGTACTATTCTATAATAACCTGTATGGATCACATGGTACTGTACTATAATAACCTGTATGGATGACATGATACTGTACTATAATAACCTGTATGAATGACATGGTACTGTTCTATAATAACCTACAAGAATATAATGGTACTATTCTATAATAACCTGTATGGATCACATGGTACTGTACTATAATAACCTGTATGGATGACATGATACTGTACTATAATAACCTGTATGAATGACATGGTACTGTTCTATAATAACCTACATGGATATAATGGTACTATTCTATAATAACCTGTATGGATCACATGGTACTGTACTATAATAACCAGTATGGATGACATGCAGGGAAGGGCATCCTATAGAGTAGACATACTCTTTCTGTGTACAGTACAGCCAGGATTATAAGATCAGCATTAAAAGACCTCGCCTTAGTCTGCATTATAGAACTGATTATGTTATGATTATATAACCAGTACAGAAACATAATAACCCTTTGACTTCACTTATGATTATCCCTTACATATTGCTTTGTACCTTTTCTAAAGGCATATTCTATTGAATTATACCTCAAATATAGCCTGGTGGTCCAGTCTATTTGTGCTTTAGCCACCTCTCTGCCATGTATGGCATGAAACAATAGAAGTGTTGGCTACACAGCACATGCAGTACATTCAAGGCTACCTTGAATGTCAATTGAGAACCATTCATTTTCTCTGAAGTAAACCCACTCTCTTTCCCCAGCAGATTGCTAAACTCAGGCTGCAGCTCCAGCGCAGTAAACAGGTCAGCCGCCAGAGCAAAGACCGAGATCAACAGCTGGGACTACACACAAGCACCACATGCCATCCCCAGGTGAGTTATACCTTATTGCTGCCTCCCTGTGTCTGCCACCCAGATAACAGGGCATGGTATGGTATCTACCCCAATGCTATATCCACAGTGGCAGTGTCACCGTATCATGTACAACCTTAAATAAATGCAGTTCTTATTATGGATAATACTTGATTGTAAATGTATAAACTAGGGTTTTGGTAGCCTGGGTGCCAGGCTGTTTCTGCTTCAGGCAACACTAAAGTTTCCAAAACTGTAAACGTGAAGAACAAACAGAGCTATTTCGCCTACAAAAATAATATTTTTGGAACTGGGAGTGAAAACATCCGAAGCTCATCAAAGGTAAACGATTTAATTTGATTGCTTTTCTGATTTCCGTGACCAAGTTACCTGCTGCTAGCTGGACAAAATGCTATGCTAGGCTATCGATAAACTTATACAAATGCTTGTCTAGCTTTGGCTGTAAAGCATATTTTGAAAATCTGAGATGACAGGGTGATTAACAAAAGGCTAAGCTTGTGTCTCAATATATTTCACTTGTGATTTTCATGAATAGAAATATTTTCTAGTGATATTTATGTCCGTTGCGTAATGCTAATTAGTGTCAGATGATGACAATGGTCCCGTTCACAGGATGGGGTGTCACTAGAGGTTAATGAATTTATTTGCAAATTTTATATAAATATATGATGTGTTCAAATTTGTTGGCACCCTTACAGCTCATTGAAATATTGCTCAATTCCTCCTGAAAAGTGATGAAATTAAAGCTATTTTATCATATATACCAGCATGCCTTCTGGTATGTCATAGAATAAAGCAAAGAAGCTGTGAAAAGAGATGAATTATTGCCTTTTCTACAAAGATATTCTAAAATGGCCTGGACACATTTGTTGGTACCCCTTAGAAAATATAATAATAATAATTATAATAATAAATAATTGGATTATAGTGATATTTCAAAATAATTTGTTTATTTTATTAGTTACACACGTCTCCAATCTTGTAATTAGTCATTCTGCCTATTTAAATGGAGAAAAGTACTCAATGTGCTGTTTGGTATCATTGTGTGCACCAAACTGAACATGGACCAGAGTAAAGTAGTCGATGTGCTGTTTGGTATCATTGTGTGCACCACACTGAACATGGACCAGAGTAAAGTAGTCACTGTGCTGTTTGGTATCATTGTGTGCACCACACTGAACATGGACCAGGGTAAAGTAGTCACTGTGCTGTTTGGTATCATTGTGTGCACCACACTGAACATGGACCAGAGAAAGCAAAGGAGATCAGAAAGAAAATAGACAAGCATGGTAAAGGTAAAACCTACAAGACCATCTCCAAGCAGCTTGATGTTCCTGTGACAACAGTTGCAAATATTAAGAAGTGTAAGGTCCATGGAACTGTAGCCAACCTCCCTGGGTGCGGCCGCAAGAGGAAAATCAACCCCAGATTGAACAGAAGGAGAGTGCAAATGGTAGAAAAAGAACCAAGGATAACTGCCAAAGAGATACAAGCTGAGCTCTAAGGTGAAGGTACTTCAGTTTCTGATCGCACCATCCGTCGCTTTTTGAGCGAAAGTGGGCTCCATGGAAGAAGACCCAGGAGGACTCCACTTTTGAAAGAAAAACATAAAAAAGCCAGACTGGAATTTGCTAAAATGCATAGTGACAAGCCACAATCCTTCTGGGAGATTGTCCTTTGGACAGATGAGTCAAAACTGGAGCTTTTTGGCAAGTCACGTCAGCTCTATGTTCACAGACAAAAATATGAAGCTTTCAAAGAGAAGAACACCATACCTACAGTAAAACATGGAGGAGAGGAGACTTGTTTATGTTCTGGGGCTGCTTTACTGCGCCTGGCACAGGGTGCCTTGAATCTGTGCAGGGTACAATGACATCACAAGACTATCAAGGCATTCTGGAGCGAAACGTACTGCCCAGTGTCAAGAAGCTCTGTCTCAGTCGCAGGTCATGGGTCCCCCAACAGGATTATGACCCAAAACACACAGCTAAAAGCACCCAAGAATGGATAAGAACAAAACATTGGACTATTCTGAAGTGGCCTTCTATGATTCCTGATCTGAATCCTATCGAACATCTGTGGAAAGAGCTGAAACTTGCAGTCTGGAGAAGGCACCCATCAAACCTGAGACCGCTGGAGCAGTTTGCTCAGGAAGAGTGGGCCAAACTACCTGTTAACAGGTGCAGAAGTCTCCATTGAGAGCTATAGAAAACGTTTGATTGTAGTGACTGCCTCTAAAGGTTGTATTAGGTTAAATGTCCCATTTTTGTCCATGCCATTTATTTGTTTTATTATTTACAATATTATGATGAAATAAAAAATCTGAAGCAAAGTCTGATTTCTATTAAATATGGAATAAACAATGGTGGACGCCAATTACTTTTGTCAGTTTCAATTAAAAAATTGTGTATTCATCATTTTTTGTGGAGGGGTACCAACAAATTTGAGCATGTCTGCATATGTGTGTGTTTGTATATGTATATATATGTGTGTGTGTGTGTGTGTGTGTGTGTGTGTTTTATTTAAAGAGCTCTAGTCCCTATTCTGACCAGAGACGTAGATGAGGAAGAGGCGGAGACATGTCTGGGCATTCCCAGTTCCCAGTACTTTCTGTGTTTGTGGTTCATTCATTAACAGACACTGAGCAACTGTAAACAAAGCACTGGGAAAAATAACATAAACTGACTTTAACATGGCATGACTTTCACCGGTGGTAGATCACAATCTAGCCTATATTATTGTTGACCTCACTTTAATGTCATTTAACTTAAAATTTAACCTCACATAAATCACATTCTATAGCGATACCATACACTAAAATACTAGGGAGAGCATACAATTGACAAGATGTCTTTTTTTTAAATGATCATAGAAAAGCTACAAAACATTTCTACCACTGAACAAAATATAACTGAACCCTTGGTTTGCCATGTTTTCCAGAATAAGGTGGTTTCCACAGCCCTGTCGAACATCCCAGTGCCAAAGTCCCTCATATCGAGAGTGCCTAGCAGTGTGGAGGGCATCAACCACGAGCTGGAGAATGTGTTCATCAGAGAGGACTGGAAGCAGGGAATACAGGTGGACACACACACACACTGTATTCACACACACACGGATTTAAATTGCTGAGAGTTGAGTAGAGCTGTAAATTGTGTGTGAAGTAGGGCAGTAAACCTTGACAGGTTAGCGAAATGGGTCTCCCTGAAGCGTGTGCGCGAGTGCCCGCACGCACCCACACACACACACATTTATGACCTGCAGCACAGCAAGTCTTCCTCTGCTCAGAATCAGCTGTACCCTACAGCACAAGCAGAAGGGCTCTGAACATTTTCATACAGTATCATACATTATCATCTGCTCTGGTATTCGCTTTTCTGCTTGTCATTCAAATACGTCCACACATACTGGAGTTTACGCGCAGTGTGATAATGCTGAAATTAACTGAATGCATTGAATTAACTTATGATGATCAATAACTGTGAATTATATAGTGCCCTGCTGTGGTTCTCGCACTCCTCTCATCCCTTCATCCTGTCCCTCCATCCCCACCTCTGACCTCTCAGGCTTTGGACGTGTTGGATGGCCGCCGCGCCCCCTTTCAGCCTCATCGCTATGGCAATGGCGGTGACACACGTGACACGGACACCCAGGCCCCCTCTAGTGGCGGTTCCAGCCCCTGGGCCTGCCCCTTCACCCCTGACCCCCTCCACTCCCCAGAAGGCAGCCCCTGCTCTGCAGAAGAGCTTGACAAAGGTACTCCATTCAGATGTATTTTCTGGCTTGCATGATCTATTACTCTAGTTCAAGGCACACATTCAACAGTCTCCAGCCATTGCATGTCTCAGGAGCAGAGTATGTGAGCGTAGTTGAGCGGTTGGAAATCCCGCTCACCGCTCCATGTCTTTTCCAACCGCTCCACTAAAAACCGTTCTACGCTCACGGGGGGGAAAAAACTCCAGTTCCAAATTCGCGCCGTTAATTAAAATCACAATTTAACCAACACCCATTTATTTTTGTGATTAACTGGACCTGCCAATTGGTTTTTAAGTGTTGAAACCAAACCATATGGATTTGAATGTTAAACAGCATATAAACACTCTAAATAGGTCAGGAGCCTAAGAAGGAACAAAAATGAATTATTTAGGCTATATTATTTCAAGGCTATAGCCTACAAAGAAGTACGTTGTGAAGCATTTGCGAATTCGACACGATAGGCTGGTCGGGACATAAAGCGCGCAGCATTTAAACATTTTGTTGTATTAAGTCATTATAGTCTATAAATTGTGCATTTAGGCTGTGACTTACTTCGAATGAAATGCAAATTAAAGGAAAAGTGACTTGTTAGTGCTTTGGAATTCATTTTTAGAAACACGAGTTTGGCCAGTCTGTGGGTTCAGACTCATGCGATGGTGTCTGGAGAGCCAGCTGGCTGGCAGTGGAGTATATCCTCTCCACACTTGCAGAGCCACTGAGGATGCTAAACACCCTTTTGGCCACTCTTGCCAAGCTGGGCAGAGATGCAGAGTTGTTTTTTAATTTATTTTTATAGGTAGGCATAAAGGTTTTTAAGCGAAATGGAAAGCTCCTTGAACGTGGGAATATGCCAGGCCTATTGAATAGATAATAGAACAAAAATGAACGAAACGTTTAAAATATCAGATTTTTAGTTTAGAAATACTTTCTACAATGATGCACTTAGATATCTACCCACCTCCTTCCTTTCTTTTAGCATGTGCATGTAGTAAGTACACATCATACTCTTGGGATAAGTGTCTTTTCAGATTCCACAATGATTCTTTAGTTGTGGACACAACAGCACTACACTCCTTCTCTTGCTATTGGTCCTCATCTTTGTAAGTCACCTTGATTTAGCACTTGTGCGTTCTATCAGTTTCTTTATGAAAATATTTAGTGAACTCCATGACAGTAGCTGAAGCATGGGGTTATTAGCAGCATACAAGTAGACTATAAATGCATGCAGGGGCGAGCATGCCCTGAGCTCGTGAAGTGAGCGCTACTGGAGTGAAATTGGAGCGGGCGAGAAGGCCAGTGCTCCAGCCTTTTGGGAATCTTGCTCCACGCTCCAATCAAATTGGGCATGCTCCGCTCACATACTCTGCTCAGGAGCCTAGTGATCAGGATTTGGTTAATGATAAATGGCTCACGCTATATTAATACTGCCGTATTATGTGAATCACATTGTCTTCTACAGGCAACAGCTCTCTAACACATGTTCCCTTATAGGGACATAAGATCACCACACTGACCTGCTTACATGTTTCATTCTGTTTTCAGACAGTGGCTGCGGCTCTCCCCTTCCCAAGTTTGCCACCTCTCCCAAACCCAACAACAGCTACATGTTCAAACGGGAGCCTCCGGAGGGGTGTGAGAGGGTAAAAGTGTTTGAAGAGATGGTGTAAGTCTTCTTCACTACGTTGAGGGGTGTTTCTAATTCAAATGCTTCTCAACTTCATAGTGTTACATGTTTTAGTTTATTTTTAAAATTAGTCTGATCGTGTCCTTATGCTACTCTACAGATGTAGGATCTTCATTTAGTTCTCCTGCAACGTAGGATCTTAATTTGATCATTCCATCTGTAGGACTCTCTCACTGTAGGTGTTTCATATACACACTTTGGTATGTGATGATAAAAAGATGAAGACATTCTCCCTCACTTTTCCTCCCCAGGTCTGGTGTCTCCAGAGGCTTCCCTCTTTTTTCATGCCCAGACAAAAACAAGGTGAACTTCATCCCCAGGGGCTCCGCCTTCTGTCCCGTCAAACTCCTCTGCTCCTCCCACTTCACCACAACCTCGCCCAGCCCTGGTCTCCATGCAAGAAGCAGCACATGGCCCGAGGATGCCATGACACCCGCTAGTTTCACTACTCTGGCCTCCACTAACTGGAGCTCGTCTATAGGCACAGACATGGTCAGTAGCTCAGACACAGGCGTAGGCACCAACACAAGCACAGAGAACAGCACAGACAGTCTGAGCCCAGACACTAACACAGACACAGGTGAACTGACAAGCACAGCAGTGGTCCCAGGTGGCCTGTCTACAGATCCCTGTTCCACTACACACATCCTTCTTACCAGCTAGTTCTCAGGGACAGTCCAGCTTATGAGCATTAGCCTGGTCCCAGATCAGTTTGAGCTGTCTTGCTAACTCCTATGGTCGCAATGACCATAGGAGGTAGTAAAACAGCACAACAGATCTGGAACCAGGCTAGCTGAGTATGGCTCTTTAACGCGTCATTAGCCAGCAAGGAGGGCCTATCCTTACTAACCTAGCCTTCTCTTCTGAAAGGTGTGGCAGGCAAAATCCTCCAGAAAGACTTGTTTTCTATTCAGAGGGTAGATTCGATTGTTTCATGTATTGTGTTCTTTAGCAATCATCAGCTTCATCAAAAATCAATTCAAGAAAAAAAATAAGGGAATTAAGCAATGGGCAAGAGAAACATATTTTATTGAATTTTGAAAATGTTTATCTAACCAGCTTATTTAGCTGTTCTGTGTTGCTAGCCAATATTACAGCATGGATAAGCTTTTTAATATAAAATATCATGCCTGTTTATATTAAAAACCCTATTGGGATGTCCTACAGTTACAATACAATGCTCCACTTTTTCCTGAATGTTTACACTTATTTCAGGTCTCAATCCAGTTTAAAGACGATCTGAAAGTGACCACACAGCCAGCTACAAAGCACAATGTCCCCACATAGCCTTGTTTCAGGTCCCCTGAATAACCAATGAACTCAGGTCATTTGGAATGTACTACGACTCATGCATGAACTTTGACGTTGTCTTTTATGGTTCATTCATGACATTACTCCTAAGACATTCCATAGTCTTTAAACAAGTGCTGATTCTAATCTTTCAACACGACATTAAAGGATTGCCATCGATAGAAATAACTTTGTGCATTGGAAATCTGTAAAGATAGTTTCAAGTGCTTAAAGAGACATTCCAGAGGTTATTATATTGTAGCTCCAAGATATCAGCAGTATTACCTTTCAGAGCCTGTTCAATCTCCCTAGTGATAAATGAGCTATGACATTTTACCAATAAAATTGATCAAAATAAGGCCTAGATTCAATCGGATTAAGTGTTGACCAGCGGTGTCTTGAGTTTTGGCGGCGTCAGGTGTTACTGCGTTGGAGCTGTCAAATCGGTGAACAAATGCTCCTGTGATCATTGTCACGAAGCCGTACTCGTCTCACTCGCGATAGAAGTTCAGAAAGAGAATGTGTAGGCTATATAGAAATAATGATGCTCAAATTGAAAATCACTAAACAAAATAATGAGCATTTCTATCAGCCTAATCGAGGTTTAGATTACATCTCACAATCCAGTGTTCGAACTTGTAAACAAGGCTACATGGGATTTCTCTCAATGCGTCTCCATGCAGCCAATGGCAATGTCCGCTTTAGGTATAACGCCGGGAGCCGCTTGTGGATTTGACAGCTTTAATGCGGGTGTTGGCTAGATAGAATCTAGCCCTAAAAAAAAGTTAAGCATCAACAACAACAAAAAATAGCAAAGCCGAAAGTAACTTTTTTTAAAACTAAATAGATAAGCAATCAGAGAATTAACATTGCGGCTAATGAGATATTTTCAAAGCACTTAATTTGTGCAAATCTGTTAAAATAAACTGAGTATCTTAGTGTTGATTTGACGTTCAGTATGGAGTAAAATATTTCATGAAACTGTAATAGGGCTGGATTCAATTCTTGTCGCGGAAGTACCGTGGGAACGTCGCCTTTAAATATAAATCGAGCTATAACGTGGACCTCCCCCGATTAAATCCAGTCCATAACGTTAAAACCCCTTGGCATTAATATTTAAAAAATATTTTAAGTAAAAACAGGCAAAACCAACATATGCAACACAATCCACTCAAACCTAGATGTATATTTTGTCAGTAAAGATGAATGCTGCTCGAATCATACTAACATATTATTTTCAAAGTTCAGCAAGGCTTGCCATGTTCGGCACTAATATTACATGCCTGTGTATCTGTTTTATGTAGACCTTGTGTTTTTACAATAAAGTAAGCAATAAAATTACACCTGACGTTTGTCTCATTTTTTTAAAGCACTAGCTTCACGTTATTTTAGATGTTACTATATTAAGCTCAGGCTTCAACAAGACAGGATTTTGGAAGGCTGGCCACGTGAGACTAGGTGCTCAATTCAATCCGTATTGCCGAAGTTCAGCACTATAGCAAATTTATTTAAAGGCAATGTTCCTGCGTTCGATCTCAATCAGAAATGTTATTTTAAGCATGCTATAGCACTGAACATCTGCGATACAGATTGAATTGAGCCCTAGAACCCCTTAACCTGGGTTATTAGTTTCATGGTTCAGAGAAAGCCTAGTGACAGCATATGCTTCAGGGATTCATAGTGAGATGTGTGCATTCTATCTATTCAAAGCTAATTAACCAGAGGAAGAATAGTGGTGGTAGTTGTAACCTGACAAGAGGAACAGCAGCATAGCTTTGCAGCATTCAAATAAAGCAACAACACATAAGATAACAGGAATAAACAAGGCTTTAATGTAGATAAGGGCAATAGTTTAATTCTAATAAGTTAGTCTCATTTAGCAACATTTTTACTGACAAAATCAAAATAGACGCTCCTTCAGCACTCAATGTAAATATCATTGTTTACACACTTAAAACCAGTCACCAATTACAACATAGTGGGGCAAAAAAGTATTTAGTCAGCCACCAATTGTACAAGTTCTCCCACTTAAGATGAGGCCTGTAATTTTCATCATAGGTACACTTCATCTATGACACAAAATGAGAAAATCCAGAAAATCACATTGTAGGATTTTTTAATGAATTTATTTGCAAATTATGGTGGAAAATAAGTATTTGGTCACCTACAAACAAGCAAGATTTCTGGCTCTCACAGACCTGTAAGAGGCTCCTCTGTCCTCCACTCGTTACCTGTATTAAATGGCACCTGTTTGAACTTGTTATCAGTATAAAAGACACCTGTCCACAACCTCAAACAGGCACACTCCAAACTCTACTATGGCCAAGACCAAAGAGCTGTCAAAGGACACCAGAAACAAAATTGTAGACCTGCACCAGGCTGGGAAGACTGAATCTGCAATAGGTAAGCAGCTTGGTTTGAAGAAATCAACTGTGGGAGCAATTATTAGGAAATGGAAGACATACAAGACCACTGATAATCTCCCTCGATCTGAGGCTCCACGCAAGATCTCACCCCATGGGGTCAAAATGATCACAAGAACGGTGAGCAAATATCCCAGAACCACACGGGGGGACCTAGTGAATGACCTGCAGAGAGCTGGGACCAAAGTAACAAAGCCTACCATCAGTAACACACTACGCCGCCAGGGACTCAAATCCTGCAGTGCCAGATGTGTCCCCCTGCTTAAGCCAGTACATGTCCAGGCCTGTCTGATGTTTGCTAGAGAGCATTTGGATGATCCAGAAGAAGATTGGGCGAATGTCATATGGGGCCATGTATCGTGAGATTTTGAGTGAAAACCTCCTTCCATCAGCAAGGGCATTGAAGATGAAACATGGCTGGTTCTTTCAGCATGACAATGATCCCAAACACACCGCCCGGGCAACGAAGGAGTGGCTTCTTAAGAAGCATTTCAAGGTCCTGGAGTGGCCTAGCCAGTCTCCAGATCTCAACCCCATTGAAAATCTTTGGAGGGAGTTGAAAGTCTGTGTTGCCCAGCAACAGCCCCAAAACATCACTGCTCTAGAGGAGATCTGCATGGAGGAATGGGCCAAAATACCAGCAACAATGTGTGAAAACCTTGAAGACATTTGACCTCTGTAATTGACCAAATACTTATTTTCTGCCATAATTTGCAAATAAATTCATTAAAAATCCTACAATGTGATTTTCTGGATTTTTTTTCCTTCTAATTTTGTCTGTCATAGTTGAAGTGTAACTATGATGAAAATTACAGGCCTCTCATATTTTTAAGTTGGAGAACTTGCACAATTGGTGGTTGACTAAATACTTTTTTGCCCCACTGTATGTATTCTCGCCCTTCCACAGGTTGCTCTCCAAGCAATATAATACAGATTGTGTACTTGAAAAGGTGCAGCTAGTTAATAAATGTACACCTAGGCTGGGATTCAATCTGAGGCGTGCTATAGAACAGACTAAGGTCATTTACGCTTGAGCCGACATGTGCAGTGGTAACCGTGAATAGGATTTCCGCAAACGTCTGAGAAAATGTCTTAAAACGGTACATTGTCGGCTGTCTAGTGCGCTGCTCTAACGCGCCTTAAATTTATTCCAGGGCATCTCAAATAAATCAAATGTTAGATATGTTATTGTCAACAGTAACATATGTTGAGTACAATCACACACGACTAAATAAGGAATACACAAAACATGCAATAAATGTATGATCTATCAGATAATACGGATACTTATGTTACCCTTTCATACTGTATACTGATTTTTCTATTGTTGAGATGGGTGTAAAGGCCTCATTGTCACCACCAGAAGGCTTACAGGTATACCCGAATGACAAGGCAATAATTCTGAAAAAGCTAATCTTGAATCCTTCGTACATATTTTGGTTGTTGAAAGCATCTACCCTCTGACAACTTAACGTATAAACATTGATAAATCATGTCAAACATAAAAAGACAACTATTGTTTTCTTTTGGAATTCATGATTTCAAGCTCAATTGATTGATACAGTAAATGCATCCTTAACAGCTGGTCCAGGGTCAATTTGTTGTTTAACTCAATGGTAAGGAGTAGGACGGGTTGAGAGAGATGACCCTAGAACAGATGTTAACAACAAAATAACCATAACCTTGTTGTGCATTATGCTAACTTATAGCATAGGATCCCTATACGTGAATCAGGTCGCAGGTCTATGCGTTGTGAAGCTCATGCTCCTGACCACTCCTGCCTACTGCGTCTGGGTTCGACAGAGGGTCCAAGTCGGCGAACAGGTTAAACCAGGCTGAAAGGTCTTTGGCGGTCTCTGGCGTCTCTGTACAATCAGAACCAAATGGTAAACCATCTCACACAGTAAACTTGGATGTTGAATAGTAATGTCTTGTTTAATACAGGGCTTCATCTGACTCAGACATTGTGCTATTCCTGGTAATATTTATACCCAACAAGTACTCCGAAAGCGCTCATAAACACAGGTTCTTGCTGGAAACAACTTTTTTTATGAGCTAAACCCTTTCTTTCAATTCTATTCATATGTTTTACTCGTTTGGCCCAATCCTACCTCTCGCTGCTGTTGGCCTAGAGGGGTTCTGATTGGCTCCAGATGATTGCTCTGTTGCCTGGGAGATGGGCTGTGGAATGCTCGTGGCCCAATCTGGAAGGGAGATGCAGATTTAGACCCATCTTGAGGGGATACACATCGTTGCTTGATCCAGGAGACAATAAATTACTTTCACACAGACCTTTTGTATGAACAGGACTTTGTGCAATAGACAAGAATATTGCAATTATTGAACACTGCATGTCTTTACCAAATCTATGCATGTTCTCCAAAATACAATTGTCAGTCCATAACCATTTCAAAGGTCAAATAAGGGGTACTTAATTATATCTGTCCAGTTTCACGCATGCACAAGTAAGTATGTTTTTACCCTGTACAAGTGTGGTGTGAAATGGAAACTTATTTAATAATACATTTAGATCCACATGAGGTTTAAAGATTATATTTCAGTATGACTGTTCACTTCACTAGCCCCCACAGTGAATATAGACAAACACAAAAACAGATGATGGACTAGTAGTCGTTGCCCAGAGAGAAATGGAATGGAAAGAGATTAGCAATTAGCTATGGGTAAGCAAATCAAATAGCCAGTGCCTATTACTTATACAGCTGTAGTTTAAAAAAAAAAGCATTTTAGGGCCACTTTTCTCTGTGGAAATAGTTACGCATGGTGAAAAAAAGGTTTATTTGTTGAAGTACTTATTCAGAGAGAAGAAAAACTGTCAAGGCTGACTGCACAGCCCTAATTATGTATTTCTGGGCTCATTCATAAAATCTAACCAACCACAGGGTTGAATTTAATTACGCCAATACAAATTGATTCAATTGTCGCATGCTTCATACTCTGGTCAGGGATTACTCCTCAATTTAATCAAGGATGATCTTTTACATGCTTTCTCTCCACAACATCCTGTGTTTTGGGAGAACTATACGGTGATGCTTCACATGGTTTGTTTTTCAATGAAGAGCAATGCAATCTGACCAATGAATAAATATGCACAACAGTGTTGTATCTCTGACCTGAGAGCGAAGATTGGAGATTGTTCCTGTTCTGGTCCAGGAGGTGAGATGGGAGGAAGATGGAGGAGTCTTCCTCCTGCTGGGGTTCCACTAGGCCCCCTCCACTAGTGGCTCCGCTCCCCTGGTCCCCCTTACCAAACACCTCCTGCCACTCCTGTGAGAACTCGCCCTCATCCAGAGACGTGCTGCCCAGAATCTCATTCAACAAGGCCAAGCTGTCCCTCTCTCCACCCTCCTCCTGCTCTTGCCTAGAGAAGGCTGAGAGAAGATCCTCAGGCCCTGGAATAACCAATCAAATACTGTGTTATTTAGAGGTGGACAGTGGGGCCTAATAATGGGTAGTTGATTCTATGTTTTTTAGGGTGAAATAATTTCACATGATCTGTTCATATATTTTTCTCTGGTATTCATTTAGGACACATACATTGAGGTGGTGCTTCTGTACATTACCTGTCATTTGTCTATTAAGGTCGATTTCTTCAAAGAATTGTCCAGAAGGTGTCTTGGTTTGAGCTGCACAGGATGAGAGTGAAAAGTGCATGGCAACATGGTTTAAGGCCTAGATTCAATCAAATGAAGCTTTAATCCGGATTCCATGCAGCCAATGGCAATGTCCGTGATGGGCATAATACCGGTAGCCACTTGTGGATTTGACAGCTCTAACACAATTCCACCTCAGACACAACAGCTATGCGGGTGTCGGGAATCTGATTTAATCTAGCCCTAAATCCATCAATATAGAACAAGTGTGCGTTACAATGGCTTGTTAATTAGTTGAAATATTCATAAATACACTGTTGTCCGTTACCTTCTTCATTGGACTCTTCATTGGGATCTATTGAGATAAGTCTAAGGACAACAAAAAAACACATTACATGTAGTGTACAGTATAGGATCCTGTGTACCATAATGTAAGACTTTAAATTAATTCTGTCATGTTGTATGTATTTCACTTACTGGCCATCTGCAGTCTCCTCAAGATCAGTCTTTGTTTGGACTTTCTTCTCCCTCTTTTTCTTCGATCCCTGAGATGACAGTTTATCCATGGGGTCTTGGAGGCTCTGGAAGGAGAAGAATAACATACGGACAACGTCACAAGACATGACACCTTGTGTTGTAATCTAAGTGAGGCCTTATGGTGAAACACACCGTTCTTCGTTATTGTAAAGTAAAACACTGTACAGACACCTTTTGAGTATATCATAGATATAAAAGCGGACTGTTCAGTTTCCAAAATCCTGACAAAGGTGACAGGGCTCCCGAGTGGAACAGCGATCTAAGGCACTGCACCTCAGTGCTAGAGGCGTCACTACAGACCCTGGTTCGATTCCAGTCTGTATCACAACCGGCCGTGATTGGGAGTCCCATAGGGCGGCGCACAATTGGCCCAGCGTCGTCTGGGTTAGGGTTTAGCCGGGGTAGGCAGTCATTGAAAATAATAATTTGTTCTTAGCTGACTTGCCTAGTTAAATAAAATAAAAAATATGATAGAGGCCTCCCTCACCTTGATTGTAGAGAACTCATATTGCTGGCAGCCCTTAAAGCTCTCATGAATGGCAGCCATAGTGTGAGACGTCTTCTCCCAGAAGTGCAACAGGGTGGTCTAAAACACACACATACTTATTAGCACAAGGCTGTAGCCAACAATTACTATTATGCAATAATTGTTATTTTACTTTCTGTGCATACACCACTCCTTGATATTCCGGTGTACCTGGTATGTGGTTAAAACATGAGAAAGCAGATTGCAGCGGCTGGCTCCTAATAAATCGACTTTCTGGCAGACATCATTCTTCAGTTTGTCAAAGCTTGTTTTAGTGGTTCGCACCTGCACTTGAACCTGAGATGAGAGGAGAGATGAAATATTACTCAACAGAAGGAAGACAGGATCATAACATAGGCACAACATTGCATGGAATAAAGATCACACATAAGAATACACTGATGTTGCAAGTGCAACTGAAGTCTTTCTCACTCAAGATAACCCTTGAGTGTAACCAACACAAAACAGAAGAAAACATGCCTTTCCCCTAGTTCCCATGAGTCAGCTCAACACTGAAGTACAATCACACACACAACACATTTACAGTAAATTGCACCATCTAGTGGTAAATATAACAATTTCCATTTTCTGTTTGATTCTATGAAATTCTGATTTAAATTTGCTCTAAAGAAACCGTTACAAATGCTTAATCAATCTGGCCCACTGACTTCATATGATTGAGACCTATATCTAAAGAGAGTATGCTAACCTTGCGGAATTTCTCCATCTGTTTGTGTGTGTCTGGATCGAGCTCCTGGGATACATCCTTCATCCAGAGCAGTGCTCCACGGTATTCCGTCCTGGACTGTTCCATGCGGTTCACCGTCAGCCAGGTGTCAGAGATGGCCCGGTATCGGAAAGTCTCCACCTCCTGATAGAGGCGAGACAAAGGACTACGCAGAGACAGCCTGAGGGGGACAAAAGACTGTCATCAACAGAGAACAAATCCACTCATCCAAATGAAGTGCAGCTGACACAATGTGGATGAGTGAGTGAGGAGCAGCAGCTGGACGAAAATATCCATTTAGAAAGAAGATGATTGTCTGTTCACCTTTTTTCTGATCCTGAATCTTTTGACTGGGTTATTGTCACTAAAGCTTAAAGATGTAGCAGCAAACAGTAAGTAAACATACAGTTATAAACCTTCACCTAAGCAACATGGATTATCATAGCACTCTCTCAATTGTGAGTCATCAGTTTCTATTCAAACACTCTGGGTACTGTGTTGATACAGTACAGGCCTATGTCTGTCGGAATACAAAGCTGTCACTGTATGCCGTTTTCTTTCTCTTTTTGTCTCCACACAGCAGACTCCTAGCCTGTCCCTTAGGAGCCAATTGACGCAATCTTCTATCTCATGTCTCTCTACACTGGTAGTCTGTCTTCTCCTCTGTAAGAGGGAGACTACTATCATAGGTAGTGTGTGAGTTTCAAGTTCATTTTCACCCCCCAAAAATGTACCTTTATAAATATAGCATTCTATGCATCATCACATTTGCAGACTTATGTAAGATAGCCCACTATTCATAATGTGATGAGTAGATTGGATAGTCATGATATAGGCTAATAATATAACTCAATCACTGTTCGCAAAAAAAGACTGTTCAATGCACGGCTGAACGCGTAGTGACATAGAGCTATAGGCTATATCAGATATGATTCTTCTTTCTTTGCACAGGAAGAAATGTGGCCTTTCATAAACACATTTAATGCAATTCTACTACACTTTATAAGCAGAATATTTTTTTTATAAATACAACAAAAATTACAGGGTAACCTACTCTGCTGAGAATAACAGATCAATAAAAATTGAAAGAGGCAAATACTTACAATATGACGTCCATCTAACCCGGAAGAGGAAATGATTGTCCAAAAACAAACTTTCAAGTGGCACTGATCAGTGAACACTCACCGGGGATATATAGCAGATGATCTCGGATGGTGCTGATAAGTTTGTTCGCTTAATTATGTTGAGAATTTTGATAACTAAAAGACAGTATTTTCATCGTCCTCTCCTTACAGCAACAGCCATTTGCTTTCAAAACTATGTTTTCCCGCGATTGGATTTTGAAATATTGCAATATGCCTGGCTGAGCCTCTGCTTTTCACTGACAGTCGCAACTCAACAATCATCTATTTGGTATTTGCCACGCACGCTGAAGAAATTGCGGGCCCTTCCGACTGTAGGCAATGCGATTTAAAACAATTCACAGCTAATCTTTTTTTACATTTAGAAGATGCTCTTATTCATAGTGACTTACAGGTACAATTGGGGTAAAGTGCCTTGCTCAAGGGCACTAAACACATTTTTCACCTAGTCGGCTCAAGGATTCAAACCAGCGACCTTTCAGTTACTGGCCCAACACTCTTAACAGCTAAGCTACCTTCCACCCATTTTAAAAGAAGCTAATGATCCTCTGTGGACAAATCATGCTTTCTGGTGTAGTAGCCTATTTTGAATGATTACATTTTTTTGTATAGACAGGAGTAGGCTAATTAGGCTATATCATTTTGCCAATTTAATTCCCCTAGCCTTATGGACACGCCGCCTATGACTACTATCCTACATGTCTGTCTTACTACACTAGTAGTCTGTTTCATTTCCTCTAGTAGAGGGAGACAGACATGCAGGATAGTAGTCTGTCTCTCTACCTTGTAATGTGAGCCCCCTATTCTGTCTATCTACACTGCAATATCCAGTGTGTCTGTCTGTCCTCTGGTAGTGTGGTCCAGGTACAAACCTCTGCTGGGAGGAGAAGCAGAGAGCCTTCCCGGTAGCCTGCATGATCTTTCCAGCCCTGGTCCGGTCCTGGGAGCCCTGTGAGCGCAGGAACCGCCCCAACTCATTCTCCTCCTGGGATAGAACTGAAGAGAAGGGATAGAACCACATGGTAGAACTCAGAGGATTGAACAGGGCTTTAGAATCCGGGTCCAGAAGAACCTTGGGTACCCAGATGTAACTGGGTCCGACATGGAAGCGGGTGCCAGATGTGAGGGTGAAAAGACTCACAGCAGATTCTTCTCTGGTACTGCTCGATCACCTTCAATAGCTCCATGCACGTTCTCTGGACAGAGTGAAACACCTACAATGCCATAGAAAAATGACTTATGCCAGTCAACAAATATATATGCATTTCATGCAAATCTTTAACAATCATCTGCCTATGTTATGTGAGATGAACAGAGGTTTGGTAATTGGCACAACAGTTGTCTGTATTTATGACAATGTATCCATGACACAGTAACAAAACAGATTTGAAGCATTTGATCTGTGAAGCGAACCTCCAGTTTGCCATCCAGGTCTGCGTCTGATGCCACGACATGTTCGTCCTCTTTCTTTCCCGTGACCTTGATGATCTTCTGTTTGGTTTTCCAGTACTTTTGCTGGAACTTGTTCACAACAGACGAGTCTTGGCTTTCAATAAAGCGGTCAAAATACTCCCGGGAGTAGCCACCGCTGCAATGACAACCGAAACGGTCAAAGTCTTGTTACTTTATCAACCATATGGCAAAGAACAAATACATTTGTGATGTTAATTCAAAGATGGTGAGTGTTTGTGTACTCACTAATTTCCCCTCTCCATTTTGTCAGGTTATCTGTAACGTAGGTTACGTGTTATGTCATGGCTTTGCAGGACAACTTCAACTCCATTCACCAGGTAGGTCTGGACCAATGGTGTTGACCCATGGACTAAAACTGTATGAGTTTCTACCTGCCCATTGGTTGAGGTCAAATATTAACCAAAAGTAGCTACTGTGAAAACAAAGTTGACATCCAACACCATTTTGAAAAGTGCACCTGCTGCCTCGCTTGTTTTCCTTGACAGTCATGGGCAAATGATTGGCAGAACGGTCAATTTTTAAGCCCAATCGTTCTGTTATTGAATGGATTTTTTTTTATATACCTTTAAAAAAACATTTATATAAAATATCATGTTAGGGTGCTCATTATCTTAATCGATAGACAGTTGAAAACAAAAAATATATTTTTTAAATTGAGAAATAGGTAGGTAGGATAGATATATATTCAATAACCATTTACAAAATTAAACAAGGCTCAACCTATCATGCTAGTCTAGTCTGTAGGCTAACAGTGCAGACCCGAAAGGGCCTGGCAATATTCTGTCACGATTCAGCAGCCTCTGATAATAAGGTACCTGGTTTTAGGCCTGACAAGGCAAGCACGCACCTTGTTCAAGACATTATCATCATCAGATAGCCAAGGATAATGCCATAACAGAAGATTAATAATAAAACGATTCCTGCATATGAATGAATGCAATGTCCGGTTTACTCGGCCGCCGTACGAGAATAAAAAGAACGCTTCGCATCATCAGCGTATGTGAACCAGACTGCCCTCTCCATATCCTTTGTGCCGCCAATAAACACATATTGACCAAAAGCAATTAATTTACATTGAGAATCACATACCTTGCTGTGTTGATAGCCTACCATTCAGCTATAGCCAACGTCCATACATTTATTCTACTATTATTGACTAGGCTATACAGCGTAATCAGCATCTCATTCTGTTGAATACAATCCTTGCGCTGAATGATCGATGACGTCATGTAACAACGCACCAAACTCGCTCCCATAAAAAAAGGGTGCAGTCCCGTTTGTTGATCAAATATTTGGGATTAGCAAATAAAGTGGAAGGCGATAGGTTTGCATGAATTTCCTCCCTGCAGTATATAAGTGTTCGTCGTGAAAAAAAAAACACGTTGCAAATAATGTTTTGGTGGGGAAAAAAATAGTATACATTTTTTATTGTAGGCCTATATGAACTGTAGTGGCCTTGAGGACACGGTTGATAGTAAATATGAGAAATTACATTAAATGCGGACAGTAGGTAAAAATAGCTTGATGCCCACTACAGAGGACATTTACTAACAAGCTCCAATTTAATGTGGAAAAAAAATAATATCACACGGCTCTGAAAACTCACCTCACTATTCCTAAAATATGTACCTGTTAGCTCTGTTTATACCTGGTTCTAACTTGCATGCTTTGTCTTGTCCCCATTCTGATTGTGCCCTCATCTTCAGACAGGTGCAGACGATTAAAAGATGCATTGTGATCTGATCTTCCAGACCTCGGAGGTAGTCAGGCACTCATTGGTCGAGATCCCCTGCTCAAACGTTGCATGGGCATCAACCAATGGTTGTGTGCCACGTCGTCGACTGTCATCGACTGTCATCGACGGACAGATTGCCACAATGTATGATGTGGTTAGCTGATACCAAAAAATAATGTTCTTTCGTTGTAAAATCGGGCAGCAGTCAGCAAAGCCTGAGGATATGGACAGTGAAACCATTTAAATCATCATGATCCCGCCTCCTAATCACTGCCAGGTGGCACAATTGATTTATGACATCAATATCTGTCTTAAAATAAATAAATACATATTATTGAAGAAGACATAGTCATACCGTAACGTTGGTATTTTACTCAATAAATTACTGAGAGTTTATATATATAGAATGTGCGACTCTCAAAATAATTTTATCTGGGTGTGCTTCAGCTATGCTTTTTATTAGATCAATATCTGTTTTAAATAAATAAATAAATACATATTATTTTTAAAGAATAGCTGCCAAATCATTTTCATACAGGGAGGGACCAGGAAATCTGGTCGCAATGCAGACACAGTGGACTGATATGAGACACATTTTAATACCAAGTGTGTACCACAGGAGGTTGGTGGCACCTTCATTTGGGAGGACGGGCTCGTGGCAATGGCTTGAGCTGAATAGGTGGAATGGTAGCAAATACATCAAACACATGGTTTGCATTTGCTCTGTTCCACCCATTATTATGAGCCGTCCTCCCCTCAGCAGCCTCCACTGGAGTAGACATATTTACCACCACAAAGCGTCTATTTACCATCTATTTATCACCACAAAGCAACGCTGGCACTAAGACCGCTCTCAACCAACTCTATAAGGCTATAAGCAAAGAAGAAAATGCTCACCCAAACGCGGTGCTCCTAGTGGCTGAGGACTTTAATGCAGGCAAACTTAAATCAGTTTTACCAATTTTTTAACAGCATGTCACATGTGCAACCAGGGAAGAAAAAAATCCTAGACCACCTTTACTCCACATACAGAGATGCATGCAAAGCTCTCCCCCGCCATCCATTTGGCAAATCTGACCACAATTCTATCCTCCTGATTCCTGCTCACCAGCAAAAACTAAAGCAGGAAGTACCAGTGACCCGCTTATTACGGAAGTGGTCAGATGACGTGGATGTACACTACAGAACTGTTTGCTAGCACAGACTGGAATATGTTCCGGGATTCATCCAATGACATTGAGGAATACACCACCTCAGTCACCGGATTCATCAATAAATGCATCGATGACGTCATCCCCACAGTGACTGTACGCACATTTCCCAATCAGAAGCCATCGCAACATCCGCATCGAGCTAAAGGCTAGAGCAGCCGCCCTCAAGGAGCGGGAGACTAATCCGGACGTTTATAAGAAATCCCGCTATGCCCTCAGACGAACCATCAAACAGACAAAGCATTAAAACAGGATTAAGATTGAATCCTACTACACTGGCTCTGACACTCGTCAGATGTGGCAGGGCTTGAAAACTATTACGGACCACAAAGGGAAACACAGACGCAAGCTGCACAGTGACGCGAGCCTACCAAACGAGCTAAATGCCTTTTATGTTCGCTTTGAGGCAAGCGACACTGAAGCATGCACAAGAGCACCAGCTGTTCTGGATGACTGTGTGATAACGCTCTCGGTTGCTGAGGTGAACAAAACCTTTAAACAGGTCAACATTCATGAAGCCGCTGGGCCAGACGGACTACCAGGACGTGTACTCACAGCATGCGCGGACCAAGTGTCAAGTGTCTTCACTGACGTTTTCAAACTCTCCCTGACCAAGTCTGTAATACCTACATGTTTCAAGCAGACCACCATAGTTACTGTGCCCAAGGAAGCAAAGGTAACCTGCTTAAATGATTACCGCCCTGTGGCACTCACGTCGGTAGCCATGAAGTGCTTTGAAAGGCTGGTCATGGCTCACATCAACAGCATCCTCCCGGACACCCTAGACCCACTCCAATTCACATACCGTCCCAACAGATCCACAGACGACGCAATCTCAATCGCACTCCACACCGCCGTTTCTCACCTGGACAAAAGGAACATCTATGTGAGAATGCTGTTCATCGACTACAGCTCAGCGTTTAACACCATAGAGCCCATGAACAGTTGACCTGTTTAAAGATTATGATTATTAGAAAGCAAATTACGGACTCCTCTTTAAATCTGCGTATTCCTTCGAAGCTCAGTTGTCCTGAGTCTGCACAACTCTGCCAGGACCTAGGATCAAGGGAGACACTCAAGTGTTTTAGTACTATATCTCTTGACACAATGATGAAATAATCATGGCCTCTCAACCTTCAAGCTGCATACTGGACCCTATTCCAACTAAACTACTGAAAGAGCTGCTTCCTGTGCTTGGCCCTCCTATGTTGAACATAATAAACGGCTCTCTATCCACCGGATGTGTACCAAACTCACTAAAAGTGGCAGTAATAAAGCCTCTCTTGAAAAAGCCAAACCTTGATCCAGAAAATATAAAAAACTATCGGCCTATATCGAATCTTCCATTCCTCTCAAAAATTTTAGAAAAGGCTGTTGCGCAGCAACTTACTGCCTTCCTGAAGACAAACAATGTATACGAAATGCTTCAGTCTGGTTTTAGACCCCATCATAGCACTGAGACGGCACTTGTGAAGGTGGTAAATGACATTTTAATGGCATCGGACCGAGGCTCTGCATCTGTCCTCGTGCTCCTAGACCTTAGTGCTGCTTTTGATACCATCGATCACCACATTCTTTTGGAGAGATTGGAAACCCAAATTGGTCTACACGGACAAGTTCTGGCCTGGTTTAGATCTTATCTGTCGGAAAGATATCAGTTTCTCTCTGTGAATGGTTTGTCCATTCAAATCAACTGTAAATTTCGGTGTTCCTCAAGGTTCCGTTTTAGGACCACTATTGTTTTCACTATATATTTTACCTCTTGGGGATGTTATTCGAAAACATAATGTTAACTTTCACTGCTATGCGGATGACACACAGCTGTACATTTCAATGAAACATGGTGAAGCCCCAAAATTGCCCTTGCTAGAAGCATGTGTTTCAACATAAGGAAGTGGATGGCTGCAAACTTTCTACTTTTAAACTCGGACAAAACAGAGATGCTTGTTCTAGGTCCCAAGAAACAAAGAGATCTTCTGTTGAATCTGACAATTAATCTTAATGGTTGTACAGTCGTCTCAAATAAAACTGTGAAGGACCTCGGCATTACTCTGGACCCTGATCTCTCTTTTGAAGAACATATCAAGACCATTTCAAGGACAGCTTTTTTCCATCTACGTAACATTGCAAAAATCAGAAACTTTCTGTCCAAAAATGATGCAGAAAAATTAATCCATGCTTTTGTCACTTCTAGGTTAGACTACTGCAATGCTCTACTTTCCGGCTACCCGGATAAAGCACTAAATAAACTTCAGTTAGTGCTAAATACGGCTGCTAGAATCCTGACTAGAACCAAAAAATTTGATCATATTACTCCAGTGCTAGCCTCTCTACACTGGCTTCCTGTCAAAGCAAGGGCTGATTTCAAGGTTTTACTGCTAACCTACAAAGCATTACATGGGCTTGCTCCTACCTATCTCTCTGATTTGGTCCTGCCGTACATACCTACACGTACGCTACGGTCACAAGACGCAGGCCTCCTAATTGTCCCTAGAATTTCTAAGCAAACAGCTGGAGGCAGGGCTTTCTCCTATAGAGCTCCATTTTTATGGAACGGTCTGCCTACCCATGTCAGAGACGCAAACTCGGTCTCAACCTTTAAGTCTTTACTGAAGACTCATCTCTTCAGTGGGTCATATGATTGAGTGTAGTCTGGCCCAGGAGTGGGAAGGTGAACGGAAAGGCTCTGGAGCAACGAACCGCCCTTGCTGTCTCTGCCTGGCCGGTTCCCCTCTTTCCACTGGGATTCTCTGCCTCTAACCCTATTACAGGGGCTGAGTCACTGGCTTACTGGGGCTCTCTCATGCCGTCCCTGGAAGGGGTGCATCACCTGAGTGGGTTGATTCACTGATGTGGTCATCCTGTCTGGGTTGGCGTCCCCCCTTGGGTTGTGCCATGGCGGAGATCTTTGTGGGCTATACTCGGCCCTGTCTCAGGATGGTAAGTTGGTGGTTGAAGATATCCCTCTAGTGGTGTGGGGGCTGTGCTTTGGCAAAGTGGGTGGGGTTATATCCTTCCTGTTTGGCCCTGTCCGGGGTGTCCTCGGATGGGTCCACAGTGTCTCCTGACCCCTCCTGTCTCAGCCTCCAGTATTTATGCTGCAGTAGTTTATGTGTTGGGGGCTAGGGTCAGTTTGTTATATCTGGAGTACTTCTCCTGTCCTATTCGGTGTCCTGTGTGAATCTAAGTGTGCGTTCTCTAATTCTCTCCTTCTCTCTCTCGGAGGACCTGAGCCCTAGGACCATGCCCCAGGATTACCTGACATGATGACTCCTTGCTGTCCCCAGTCCACCTGGCCGTGCTGCTGCTCCAGTTTCAACTGTTCTGCCTTCTTATTATTCGAACATGCTGATCATTTATGAACATTTGAACATCTTGGCCATGTTCTGTTATAATCTCCACCCGGCACAGCCAGAAGAGGACTGGTCACCCCACATATGCTCTCTCTAATTCTCTCTTTTTTCTCTCTCTCTCGGAGGACCTGAGCCCTAGGACCATGCCCCAGGACTACCTGACATGATGACTCCTTGCTGTCCCCAGTCCATCTGACCGTGCTGCTGCTCCAGTTTCAACTGTTCTGCCTTATTATTATACGACCATGCTGGTCATTTATGAACATTTGAACATCTTGGCCATGTTCTGTTATAATCTCCACCCGGCACAGCCAGAAGAGGACTGGCCACCCCACATAGCCTGGTTCCTCTCTAGGTTTCTTCCAAGGTTTTGGCCTTTCTAGGGAGTTTTTCCTAGCTACCATGCTTCTACACCTGCATTGCTTGCTGTTTGGGGTTTTAGGCTGGGTTTCTGTACAGCACTTTGAGATATCAGCTGATGTACGAAGGGCTATATAAATCAATTTGATTTGATTTGATGAAGCCTAGGGCCCACGTAGGGCCCACGATCACTAAGTTAAGGACTCTGGAACTAAACACCTCCCTCTGCAACTGGATCCTGGACTTCCTGATGGGCTGCCCCCAGGTGGTAAGAGTAGGCAGCAACACGTCTGCCACTCTGATCCTTAACACTGGGGCCCCTCAAGGGTGTGTACTTAGTCCCCTCCTGTATTCCTTGTTCACCCACGACTGCGTGGCCAAACACGACTCCAACACCATTATTAAGTTTGCTGATGACACAGCAGTGGTAGGCCTGATCACCAACAACGATGAGACAGTCTAAAGGGAGGAGGTCAGAGAACTGGCAGTGTGGTGCCAGGACAACAACCTCTCCCTCAACGTGAGCAAGACAAAGGAGCTGATCGTGGATTATAGGAAAAGGCGGGCCGAGCAGGCCCCCATTTACATCGATGGGGCTGTAGTGGAGCGGGTCGAGAGGGTCAAGTTCCTTGGTGTTCACATCACCAACGAACTATCATGGTCCAAACATACCAAGACAGTCGTGAAGAGGGCACGACAAAACCTTTTCCCCCTCAGGAGACTGAAAAGATTTGGCATGGTTCTACGTCAAAAGGTTCTACAGCTGCACCATCGAGTGCATCCAGACCGGTTGCATCACCGCCTGATATGGCAACTGCTTGGCATCTGACTGTAAGGCACTACAGAGGGTAGTGTGAACGGCCCAGTACATCACTGGGGCCAAGCTTCCTGCCATCCAGGACCTATATAATAGGCGGTGTCAGAGGAAAGCCCATAACATTGTCAGAGACTCCAGTCACCCAAGTTTTGGCTGCTTTCTCTGCTACCGCACGGCAATCGGTACCGGAGTGCCAAGTCTAGGACCAAAAGGCTCCTCAACAGCTTCTATCCCCAAGCCATTAGACTGCTGAACAATTCATAAAAATCGCCACCGGACAATTTACATCCCATATCTATTAGGCGGAATACCGCAATGTGCAATCACAGCAGCAAGCATTGTGGCCAGTTGCCATAAGAAAAGGGCAACTAGTGGAGCACAAACAACATTGTAAATACTTATTTATCTTCCCCCACTATTCGTACTACAACTATTTGCACATTGCTAAAAACACTGTACATAGCTGATAATATAACACTTGAAATGTCTTTGTCTTTTTGAAATTATTTTGAGTGCAATTTTTACTTTTAATTTCTAATCGTTTAATGTTGATTTTGTTAAAAAAAAAAATTGTCTCACATATGTTTATTGTTTATTTCACTTGCTCTGGCAATGTGAACATAACCAATAAAGAAGCACCATTGAATGGAGAGAGTGAGAGAGAGAAGGGAAAGAGAGAGAGAGCATCAAATTATAACAGAATGTGTCTTTGAATTACTAGAGGCGCACAATGTTTTCATAATAAAGACATATTTGTAAGAGGCAACATCTGTACTGCGATAACATGGTTTCCATCAGCATACTGTACAGTAACAGACTATGGACTATCAAGGAAATAAATAGCAGATATGCTGTGGGAACAATTACGACCATGGGATGGCAGCAAAACATCAAGGAAAGGAGAAAGAATTGTCCCTCCCTTTCCATTGAAGCACTGACCAACAGATGTGATTGTCTCATCATGACAGAAGTCCATTCAAGTATAGTTCCTTACATTGCATTTATGTCTGTATCTATGTAATGTATATTTATGTGCATCTATATATCTATGTAATGTATCTACTGTACATCAATGTAACCTATCTTTGTGTGTATCTACTGTATATCTATGTCATTTTTGTCCATTAAAATAACATCAAATTGATCATGTCAGCTCAGGGATTTGATCCTGCAACCTTTCGGTTACTGGCCCAATGCTCTAACCACTAAGCTACCCACCATCCCAATGGAAAGAACTCATTGATTTTTTGTTGTGTTATTCCTGTCAGGTGTTTAATATGTACTGTATGTGCTGTGTGTATATGTCTTTTTTAAACTGGCAAATCAAAAATCAATCAATCAATTATTGATAGATTTATAACAATTATATGTGTTTAATCACTTATTTCCTTTTATGTAAAGAGGTCATTCTCATTAAAGATGTAAAAACTTTGTGTTACGTGAATCTATGCAAAGTATAATCTACGAACACAGAACAAAATCTACCTAAAGCACTACTCTGTCATACTCTTTACACAAATCAAAATACGTCTCCTTTCCATTTAATTTTAATTTCCCTTTTCTCTGAGAAGTTCATAGCTTGACCTCTGACTTCACTGGAGGGCTCTAGGCCAGGCTTGGGCTAATCTCGTAGTGTCTCATTTTAATCTTGATCTCCATAATTTCCATACTTACTGATGTCCTCCACCCTATCTGTTCCCCCAACTGGTCTTATCTCAACGTTCTGGATCTTATCAAACCAATTGGTTCTACTTAAACTACACAAGAAAATAGAGCATGTTAAAAGTGGTTTTTTTTGCAATAAAATTAAATCAGGATAGACTCTCAGAGAATGGTTATCGATTTATGAAGATCTCAATCAGACCGGAGGCTTCCTAACTGATTTATTCTTTCTGTCTGACAAGTGCCATTCTAGGACTGCAGCTTCTGTCCCCACACTTGAGGATAATCTCCATTAAGATCTTGTGTCTTCCTTGTCACGGTCTTGTTCTTTGTTAAAATACTTCCCTCTACCCTCTCACAGCCTCTGCTACATTAGCAAATGTCACAATTAACGAATAATTGAGCAAATTGGTTTGTTTCTGCAACCAACAAACGCTGTATTATTTCCTAGTACACTGGGTCAACATGAAAATGAAAAAAAAAAATGTTTGTCACTAGAGAGGTTTCCACTCCTCCAGATTCCCTGACCCCCAAATGGACTATTCCTGTTTGATACGTCACTAACATTTGCCCAATTGACTTTCCTCTCTGCAGTTAAGCTTGATGATAAGGAACCATGGCATTTACTGAGACCCACAATGCACTGCTCTTATCTCTGTATCGGCTGTACAGTAAAGCCATGTCCGGATTTGATGGGAAACAATTCTAGATTGTTTGTATAGATTGGTCGTTTTTATTAGGGAGTCACCATTCCACTCTCCATCCTTATCATGGTGGACCTAGGCTTATGCCAAATGAAAACAATACAAATGAGATGTATAAAAACCTAAGGTCCATATTTTACACAGCATACTTAACCACAAGACTCCCCTGACCACTCTAGTGAGCATTATGTTCACTTTACCAGCCTTGTATCTCAACTCTTACAGATGGAGAGAGAAGACCTGATAAAGGCCTTATGCCAAAACCCAGTGCTTTTCCAACATTTCTTTCTCTCTAGAGTAATGACCAGTTAAACCATTTTTTTTAAACCTAAACTTCTCTGCCCATCTCTGTTACAAAGTAGTGCCTGTTTCTCTCTACCTTTCCTCAGTTTGTCACTAGAACATGATCCAGACTCCAAGCCGAACTCCTCAGTGCCAAGTCATGATTCATCACTTCTTCTGCTTGTGTTTGAAGATTAGTCTGTAGCACAGATACATCCTCACTGGGCATCCAGGCAGCTTAGAGGCCAAAATCCATAATCCCTTCCCCTTCATGGGAATTGTCCATGCACTTTACTATACTGCAATACGGTCCCATTTTCAGCAGGCTTTCAAGTCCCAGCCACTGACAACCAGTGATGTGTATGTTGTGTGCTTCACCAAGAGTTGATTTTGGAGGGTTAGATTGGGATATTATATTTTGGATCCCCTACGCATCAACAGTTCATTGTTGTCAGTTACTCTCGGAACAGATGTGACAAGCCCTCTTAATGTTCAAACTACTCAATAAGATTTGCTTTTAATAGGCTGAATGACATTGAAATCGAGTCTTGTTTTTATAGTTTCTCTGAATTTCACTGTACAACAAATAGCATAAGCCTTTGTCAGGGAAAGTAAAGTACTATTTGTTAATGGCAGTGCCTGGCTAGTTCCATCCCCACACTGTTCGGCATGCGATGTGGCACACTGTTCGGCATGCGATGTGGCACTGAGGACAGAATTCACATTACTGTGTTGGCACAGAGTTTGACTCATTCAAGGTTATGCCTTGATTTAATGGTGATGCATTTTTTAAGTGCATCATCTCTCTCTCTCTCTCTGCGTAGCACCTAGTCCATCTCTGTCACAAACACTGCCTTTCCATCTCACCTTTAGCGGTAGAGGTAGGAGGAGTGGTTCTAGAGATATAAATCAATTGAAAATGAACCCCCAGCTCAAAAACATGCCGACCCTGATCGTTTCATTGCCAGAATCTCCAAGGCGGGGTAGCAGCAGAGTAGTTAAAAGTAAACATGGCACTGTATACATCAACTGGTCATGAATCATAATTACCTTTATTTACATGTTTAGATATGTTTTTTTTTCTTCTTTCCTGTAATTGAAATGGGGCCAAACATATTCAGACAAGGGAGCTGGGCTCAGCCTCTTCTCTTCTCGCTGGCAATACACAATGGTAGCAGGGAAACACAGCTACATTGTCCCTGCTGATTGGAGGGCTTGATAACACAGACGATTGGTAGAGGAATGTGTGAGAGGCATGTAATCCGCTTAAGCCTCATGGATCCTTAACTTAAAAATGTCAATACTTACTTAGGTGTCTGCTTTGGATCATACAATTTCACACTTACCATTGATGCTACATCAGAACGATTCAGCCCTACTTAGTGTAATGTGTCAACATAATAGTGCATAGCCAGCTGTGCAACTATTACGCTAAGTTGGGCCATTATCCCTATGATCAGAATGTGAATTTGATTAATATGGTCAAAATGTCCAATTGAAAATGCTTCCTCAAGTCACATTTAAATAGCCCTCTATGGAACATTTGATTCCTGGCTTGATTCTCTTTATTCTATTGAAACAATAGGTCGAGTAACAGCTGACCTGCTCTGAGTTACAGTGAAAGCTGTTGGAAATTTCCATACAGAGTTTGAAAAGTGTACCAGCTGACAACATGAACATGTGAAAATAGCTTCAGAAACTGTCTTAATGAATATGTGAGAATTTGTAGGTGTGGAAGCCTACTGTTCCAGAGAGTAACACAGACAGATGTTCATGTGGGGGTCCAATTGCACTCAAATGATGTCAAATATGAATTCTCTTCATACAGTTAAACGTTGAATAGAATGACGTCCTCCAAAATGGCAACCATTTGCCTGGAACTGAGTGACAAATGTTTAGCATGTCAAATATTGCTGCACGAGCAGTTTGACAGGATTAATAGAACGTAAACGTAATTGGATGTTGCCACAATTCATTCTATTCATATGGGCTAAATAGTATTGTTCATTTTGCAGCATATTTAGGGGCGAAGTGTTCATACCTAGTTCTGCCCAGGGGCATTAATCCAGACTAATGAAACGATCCTATCCTCTGTGGCTTTTTAAATCTATTCACTGGGAAAGTAATTGACAAGCCACAGTATGTGCATTAGGATAGCTCCATCACCAAAGGACAGCTGTCTCTGAAGCAATTAAAATGACAAAGTTTAATTAATTCTCTCTAGTTTTACCTGATATGAGACATTCACAATTGAGTGAGCTTTCATTTCCAGGATAGTAATACCGTTTGGACGAGAGCGGTTCATTTGTAATTCAAAAACCACAAGCCATTGTCTGATAGGGCTTTAATATGTCAGCATTTCACATAGAAATTAACACCACAGATTCAAAGCAAAACATAACATGAATTCTGCAATAACATAACAAGATACAAAATGACATTAATGAATTACTCTGGAACTAGATGCCAATTGCACAAACTCAGATAAGTCATTTGACATCCCACCTGATGATCTGTTTATGAGTGATGTGCTATTTGGTCACTAATGTAGATGTCATATCAGATAAAGAGCTAGGCTAACCAAGTGTACCTAGCCCTACATACAGTACGTGAAGGACTGCAACAAGCATGATACTTAGCAAGGCTTTTAGCTGAGCTTCTTGAAAAAAGACCAAGACACAATTAATTACGGAGCCAACTACCTCTGACACCAGGAGAGCCGGATCCCAATAACTTTTTAATCCACCTAAATGTCAGGGCAACGTTTACAGGTCTCCTCCTCCTCCCAGTCTCAAATGGCTGCCAAAAGGCCAGTGGTTAGTCATCTGTTTACTCCTGCAGCTGCTGGGTGTTATTGGGAGTCTGAAGGAGAAATCCCCTGATTCTATCTGCCATTGGTGACAGTTCCCCAGACCACATTATTCAGGTAGTTATCTGAGAGCAGGAGGAGACCAGAGGCTTGGTGTACGGCTATGGCCCAGGACAACTGCACCAACGGACTGGATCTGAGGTGGGGGATAATTCACTCATCAAAAGCCTTGCGGTAATTATGCAGTAGTATATTACAGATAGAGGGTTTCATTCGTAGAAATGGTACCAGAAAGAGCTTAGACTCGGACATGGCAACTATCAGACATGGCCCATCTAAAAGAGTGCAATTGAATTCATACATATATTTCAAATAAATAATAATTAGCCATAACTCAAGTACAGTATAGTGTATTCCACAAAATGAAGACAAGAGGGTCCAATTTGGCAACATGTTTAACTGATCTTATACAGAAAATGACACTTTATAAAAATGGAAGACCCACTCAAATAAAATAATCTGAGACATTTGTCATCCAGTAGCCATGATGACAGATAACTGCTCTCAATTTACGAGTCAAATGTTAATGCTTATTTCTGTCAGCTTTGTTCATCCACATCATAAATCCCTGTTCACACTCTCTTATCACATGGGCCCCTCTCTTCATAGGAAACAAAACCCTATTTCTTATGAAGTACCTTGTCAAATCTTCCATTCCATTTTTTTCAGTTGTGTCAACGACAAACGAGTCTGTGTGCACGTGTACAGTACTAAAGACCCTGTAGTAGTTGACTAGTTAGATGTGCAATGCAAACCGCAGAAAGAACTCCACCTCAAGGTGCCTATCAACCTCATGAAGGACTTCTACTCCCGTTGTGTATCAGTGGAATTCCCAGATATTATTCTCTCACACAGGGATGACAATCACAGTGATGGTTCTCAGAGATGTTTCACAATCAGCTACAAGCATCACATTTGCGTAATGAAAGCTTAATGGCCAAATCGAATATCCAGCATAATTATCATATAGTGTTATTACATCATCATCATCATCCAGAATTTGCATTATTGATGTCAGAAGTGGTTGTTATAATGTGTGGAGAGATGCCCCTGCAGTTTAATACATGTCCTCTGGCAAGCAGCACATTTTATGTTGTAACTTCCTCTGATTTCCTTGATTTAATGTTTTATAGAGAACAGAGTGGGGACTCTTTACTGTGTTTTTTTCTCATGGGGCAAACATAAGTGCTTCTTTTTTGAATATTGAAATAAACTTAGATCCATAATGAATGAAAGTCCTTCATTGAGCTGATTTACTCCACATTAACTTGTGTCGGATAGGATATAACTGATGGCAAGAGATTGCTATCAACATGGCATCCATGTCAGGGCTGAAAACCATTGCTAGCATTTTTTTTCTTTATCTACCCGAGAACAATGTACACTGAGCATACAAACACATTAAGAACACCTGCTCTTTCCATGATATAGACTGACCAGGTGAAAGCTATGACTCCTCATTGAATCAGTGTAGATGAAGGGGAGGAGACAGGTTAAAGAAGTATTTTTAAGCCTTTGAGACATGTATTGTGTATGTGTGCCATTCAGAGGGTGAATGGGCAAGACAAACGATTTAAGTGCCTTTGAACGGGGTATGGTATGTGGCAGGAGCACCGGTTTGTGTCAAGAACTGCAGCGCTGCTGGGTTTCTCACACTCAACAGTTTCCCATTTGTATCAAGCATGGTCCACCCTCCAAAAGGACATCCAGCCAACTTGACACAACTGTGGGAAGCATTAGAGTCAACATGGGCCAGCATATCTGCGGAACGCGTTGACACCTTATAGACTCCATGCCCTGACTAATTGAGGCCGTTCTGAAGGCAAAAGGGGGTGCAACTCAATATTATGAAGGTGTTCCTAATGTTAGGTATACTCAGTGTATATCTGTAGGAAGTGTTTTATTTTATGTTTTTTTTTTGAGTTGCTCTTATTAAATGTGATGTTGATGTGTCAATAATTCACTGAGACTGAAAAAGAAACCATTTTGAAAGGATCTGTATTTCTGGCTGTCATACAGATACAAACACGTAATGAAATAGATGGCACGTCTTAATGCGTTCGGACACTTTCCTTCACAGTAAGTCGACATCTACCTATTTCATTTCCCGCTTTGTAATCACCAGCGACAAACAGAAACGGACAATGAGAGAAAATGAAAAATGCTATTCCATCAACACACAGAGTTACATTAGAAGATCGAAACACTTTCTAATAGAATAAAGTGGGCTTTATGAGTTATTATTTACATAATGACAAACCTTCAGCGAGGGCTCCGGCTGAGTACTTTCGTACAGCTACTATAGAGGGTCAAAATACATGAGGAAAAAGTATGCCAAGCCAGGAAATGTTGTGTCCTAAATGCTCGTACAATGGCCATAGGGAAGGTCTGCTCAGTGTAGCGATCTCACAAGCAGCAGGGACGCATTAGCTTTAATAATACCTTTTAACAGTTCTGTTCCGACAGTAAAGCATCCCTCTCTGTTCTATTGAGGGCCGTGCCAGCCTAGCTCAAATCAACTGACACCTCTCAGGAGCGAATGCCCTGTCTGTCTCTGTTCCATTCCCTTAGCCGCTCAGCCAATCACCCGGTGGGGAGGTAGGGAGTATCGCTGTGGTAATTGTAATCCGGACACACTTTCTGCACCAGCTTGTAGTCGGTGCTGTAGAAGGAGATGTAGATGCAGATGACTTTGAAGGGCTTGGAGCACAGCCAGGACACATGGCTCTGGGTCTGCTCCTGAGGGCAGCTCTGCGAAGGGTCGTGGGAACACAACGACTTCCTGGTGCCCTTCTCCACCTTCTCGTACTCCACCCTGCAGTTGAACAGCTTGGTGTCTTTGGGCTCGAGGACCGTCGACTGCTGCAGTTGGAACTCCACGGCCTTGGTGGGCGGCACCAGACCCACCGACACGTTGCCCTGGCCCGTCGCGTTGTGGCGGAAGTAGACGCTGAACGTGCCATTGCCGTGGTCTACGATCTTCCCGGTGATCAGCAGGTTGAGCTTCACTGTCTTGATGTTGGAGTGGAAGTCGCCCCAGCCGAACATCTTCTTGAACTTTCCTGTCTTGACGATGGGTCTCCTCTTGGATCGGGAGCGGGGGTCACGAAGGCTAGAGGTGTTGTGGAGCCAGTCCCAGAGCTCCTGTTTAGAGTATGGTTCCAACTTGTCATAGTTCAGATCCAGACCAGACAGGTTCTTCTCATAAAAGGTCTGGGAGAGCAGGCGACTGATGGATAAGTCCTTGCTGGTGTCTGTTGTCCAGAGGTCCTTAGCTCTCGACTTTGGGCTCTCTGACTTCAGAACATCTGAACTTCCAGAAGCAGACGAATGGGCACTTGTAACCTGTGGAAAACAAAGAGACAATACAATCCTATTTCAATGATGGAACACAACAGGCATGCCGTGAATGGCTTCAACCATAAAAAAAATAAGCCTGCTGTGTAGGATCAAAAGTTACATGTCCTTGATATGTCCTTGAATCTTTTGTTCTGCCCCTGAACAGGCAGTTAACCCACTGTTCCTAGGCTGTCATTGAAAATAAGAATTTGTTCTTAACTGACTTGCCTAGTTAAATAAAGGTCAAATAAAAAAAATGCCATTTTTGTGTTTTGTACCAATAGATCATACATGAACTGTAGATCTGAAATGGCAATAAAATCAATACCCATTTGAAATTCAGTGACGCTGAAGGTCATGACTAATGGATATAGAAATAATATGAGACAAATTCAGTGCATGACACAATTGCTTCATATGAACAGTGTCTTTTATCAAGCGTAAGGACATTCCAATCCTGCCATACATATAGATGACTGAAGCGTTTATTCAGTAGCCTACAGACGTGACGCAACACCAGACGATTACCCGCTGAATGTACCCTGAACAGTTGATTGATGATTCCTTTACTCCGGCCCTCATAATAATACAGATGACAGGGCTAAGATTCCCACTGCACTTCACGAAGAATGGTGACAGTGATGGCCTAACCCCATCTGTGGAACGTGACAGCAGATCTATCTGGGCAAAGTCTTACATGTTGTACCTTTACCTCAGATCAATACTAGGAGAATAAGGTATTCTCTCTTTCACAAAGTTCACAGGATGACATTGCGGTAGGGTAGTCTGTGTATTGCAACAGTTATAGTGTGAATGCATGTTGGATTTGGACATAGAATACTTAATTTGAAAAATATAAAATCTTCTTATTTTTGGTGCTCAAGCCGAATTTCAATCTCATCTTTGTTTTGGGCCAAATTTGACTTCATATCCATGAACAGTGCAAAAGAATTGTGCAAAAACCTAATTATAAATCTGCCAACTTGATTAATTTGACATTTTTCTTCAACAATGTGTTATAAAAGGGGGCACTATTTATGTATTGCTCACTTTAGTAAACTCTGGTTAAATAATCGCTTCCTTATAACGCACATTGTTGAAGAAAAGTTTTAAATTAAATCCCACTGCGAGAATATAACGACGTTTATGGTATTTTTTGCACTTTGCAGAATTATTTTTGCACTAAGAAAATGTCGCTGCAATGTTCTTTAACTTATACATTCGCGTTCTCCATCTGAAAAGAAATAGGGAAGGTTGAGTGGTTCAGTTTCATTGAATAGGAAGTATGAACCATCGTTCAAATAAGCCCCATTTATTTCCCATGGCTTTCTCTTTCCTGATTCATTAGCAGTGGGCTCTCCAATGACCAAATGAAATATAGCTTTCATAGAGCTCTAATTACCTGTGCTGCTAAATGACTGAAGCTCAATCTCAATGGATTCCCCCTACTCGGAAGGACTGCCAACCATTTCCCCCCCGTTTAACCTTTATTTAACCAGGAGAAAGACTCAAGGTTAAAAGCATTTTTTTTTTTGCGAGGGCGACCTGGAAAATAAAATATTTAGTTTTCCCTATAAGGATCTCACAACATATATCCCATTTAGTTGATTCAGACATGTTTCTCCTAAGCAATCATATGCACAATTCAATTTCAAAATGTTTCTTGAGAGCTAGCTTGGTCCTTGCGGTCTTATATCATGACGCTTATTATACTGGGTTCAACACTGACATGCAATTAGCTTTCATCTGAAGCACCTGACAGCCTGTTCAAACTGTCATGGTCGGGATTAGAGGGCACCGTGTCACATTCGCAGAGACCCCAATTCCCGGATTATAACCAACCTGTAATCCACACTACAGAGATTAGGCAGATCAAGGTCCCTCCTGACTAAACCAACATTTACATCAAGGCAGCCTTGTCTGAGGAAACAGAGGAAAGGCCAAGATTACCTCGCTCTGTTTGAGAGCATGTGAGACATTATTTTCACATTTAGTTTATTTTTTTCCGCTGGTGTTAAATGGAGGTGGAGAAACAGGTTGTCACCAACAGCTATAATGGGGTGAATTTGAAAAGTTTGAGGCATTGCTCATCAGACAGTTCTAAATCTCACCTGTGGCCTCAAACAAACCAGAATTCCTGCACATGATTACACAAATACTGGGATGATTTTATAATGGAGGACATACCCTGTTAAATACCCTACTGAGTCCTATTGAAAATACCCATAGACATAATGTGGTATACACAGTCGATGGATGTACCTGAATGTTATCTCTTCCTGTTCAGGAATCCTTTCCCTAGAGGGAGGAAGATACAGTCTGGTACTGTACAGTAGCTTCCCTTGTGATAAGGAGGATATGCTATAGGTTAAAACCCCAATATAGCAAAAATGTCTTGTTCTGATAAGACAACCTTGGTAGCTAAAAAACACCTAGGAGAGACTATTAAAAATGTGTGAGCATTCACTGAAATGGTACTGCAGCTGGAACTCGTAGGGGGGGTTATAGGGCAGACTTGTTTCTTTCGACAGACTGTTACCATTTTAGCAACTAAATTGAGTGAATTCTGGGTGCTGCGATTAGCCGACACTTCCGGTTAAAGAGTCGTTAGAGTTGGAATGGTTGGAACCGGCTGTCTCTATTCCTATTCAAAGCAACAATGTCGTCCATCTTGTTTGGGTAGTTTGGAGTTGTTTGTTTGCCATAGCTTGTCTCAGTATTTTGTGTTATAGTGGAACAAAATTGCACCATGTTGATGAATCTACATGAATGCAAGAATCATGGCCATTCCACCCATTCTATTTAGTATATAAAGGATCTTCACTGACATGACATACTTCCCTTTCAACTCACATCTACCATATGTGCCTAAATTAATATCAGACAGCACCTTACAGCACTGGTCAATCAGAACCATTCAGAATCTGTGAGTCTGCAGGGACATGATTCCATCGTTCAGTGAGCAGAACAGAATTGAATCTAAGCGCAGTAAGACTGTACACATCTCCAGGGATATGTTTTAGGCCAGATGTGGCCTACTCTTCTCCTGGAGAGCTACTCCTCGCAGGGTTTCGTTCTAGCCCTAATCTAACACTTGATTATACTAATCAGTAGCTCTCCTGGGGGAGCTGGCCATCACTCCTTTAGGGGATAGTTTGGTTGTGCTGATATCCAAATTAATCTTGGAAAATGTAGGATTTTCTTTCTCTGATGTTTTCATGGATCAGCTATAGCATTCTCAGAGATGAACAGAGATCAAAGTGAAATCACCAGAGTTACCTGAGGGGGTCAAAGATCATGGGCTTTAGAGTGAGGCATCTCAAGACATCTCAAATAGGTGTGAAATAGAATGGTAGACTATGAAACGTAGCAAACATAGGGCAGTATTGTCGTCGTGAGTTCTGTAGAGGATGAAAACGGTCAGCAGTTGGACTGAGGGTATTACCGTGGCAACAAAAAAATAGCCACTATTTTCTCCAACTCACCCAGAGGATAAATACATAATCACATTATTTCACACACGAGTTGGTTCAAAGGCGTCCAAAATAAGTTTGCGAGGTTCCCATGGGTCTGTCAATCTGTCGAAGGAGCTCGAGGCTTGAGTTTAGGATGCGCCGAGCACGAAACAATTATGAGCACCCCATTAAAGCATGGCGAAGCAATTTGGAGGCGAAGCCTGGAAAAACATTCACATCAAGTGGTACAATTGAGAGTAAACACTTTCTGTACATCCAACACTTCATGTTTACAGTACTGTAGTGACATTTTACATTTAACATAGTATTAGTTTAATATAATTGCATCATAATGCACTGAATAAAAGTGTTCCTTAAAAAAGGAAAGGCTTCATTAGTTCATGGGATAAAATGATTAGCGAGCCTAGTGAAGTGTGAAATTGAGTTTATAATTTTAAAGACTGCGAATTCAATTCGATAATGGGAATTGTATAAATAATTATTCATAATTCACTTATTTCAATCACTATGCAAATTAATTGCTGATAACCCAAGGTAACTATTGAAGATTAGTCAACTTTGTGGGATTAAGTTCAAATAATGTGTAAGAGACAAATTGGGCCTATTTCTCTTGCTTGTCTGTTGACAGATTTACCTCATGCAGGGTTACTACGTACCAGAAGATTAACACAAATGGGATGTCTGTTATGGCAAACTGTTATGGCATAACAATGAAGATATTATGTCAAGCTTATCAAAAGGTGAAATGTCAAACGTTTGAAATGTCAAACTTTTCAACTGAATTGAGTGACTCAAATGGGAGATTCATCAGAGTCGATTGATTAAAATTAAAATCTACAACCAATCGGAATGTGAATGACAAAATGTTTCCATCTGCACACAACACAATAGTACATCTACTAAAAACGATAGATGAGTAAGTATGAATATGAAGTTGAAATATGGTGACATTTCCCTTTAAGAGTAAAAGCAAAGACTGGTGCTCTCCAATGTGCTGAAAAACATACTCAAAATATATATGCAGCATATACATTTACCAAACACTTGTGAGTAAAACAAGTATTTGGAAAAATGCTATGGCACAGGCAACATCTGTACATTTAGCTGGTAGCTTAGAACACAAGATTTCAAAAGAGAGAAAATTAGATTTTTACTAGATAATTGACAACAAAAACTCAACTTACCATAGAAATGAGTGACAGGAGAACAACGCACCAACATGTGGACTTCATTCCTCTTGGTAGACCTTCACTTTTCATGCCTACCTGTACGCAAATCCCTTTCTTGAAAAATAAAATAAAATGGACTATGTAAAAATGCCACAACTAGAGATAAATGACAAAGGGAAACCCGAAAAAGACCCTGGAGCAAATAGCAGGGATCAATCTTCAGATTGACTGAGGGCTGAAAATCAAATACTCTGTCTCTGTTTTGTCTATTGGAAGATGTGAATGATACGTTCTTTGTTGCAGGATTAGTGGCGGTGTTGCGTGAATGGTAGTGCTTGTAGGTCTGATTGTCAGTGTTATGTGATGTTTTATAGAGCGGGAGAAAGAGAAGAGAGAAAGAGGTAGAGAGAGAGAGAGAGAGGGATAGAGAGAGGCAGGAAGAGGGAGAGAGATAGAGAGATGGGCGAGAAAGAGTGAGAGAGGCAGGAAAAGGGACAGAGAGAGAGAGAGAGAGAGAGAGGGGTGAGAAAGAGAGAGAGAGGCAGGAAGAAATATAGAGGGAAAGAGACTTCAAGAGAGCCTTGCAATATAACTTTTCATTTGTGTCTAGAGAGACATCTAGTGGTACATCTAACATAATGGACACTAGAAAGGCATTCATCAACATTTTCACTGTAACTTAGTGTTTATAACGCTTTCTTCATTTATTTTTAGTAATACTTCCGATACAATCTCTACAAAATGACGGAGTCTTATCTTTTTGTACAACACACAGCTTGCTTCAAGAGAACCACCCACTTTGCAATATTCAAACTAAACATTTGTATGCAATACAAAATAAATGTACACATATGTTGATCTTTTTTTTTTCTCTCTCCAAAAATTCAAAAAATATTTATAAGGAAAACTGACAAAGAAAAAAGTTAACATTCTCCTCATCCGCTGCTCTTCTAGCTATCAGGCAGACTGGTCGAATTCTGCCACTGTAGAACAGCCGCGTCATATTTCCTCTGTATTCATATACTGTAATGACGGCTGCTTAGATTGACCTCGATATATATATATATACAGAATATATGATGTGATATTGTACGCCAGGAGAACGACTGCATCATCATAACATGTCTAAGGGCACCTATGATATGGGTCATTGTGAGAGCCTTTTGTTCCTAGAGCCTTTTGTCCTAGAAAATGGTATCGTTTAACTTCTATCGAAATTCATCAATCACCAAATTCATCAGTCATTCCACCCATGAATAAATGACATACAGTTTAAACCTGTGCTGCACCCATTATTAAATATGTTGGTTTCATGAATGTATATGGTACTGTAGATAGCTGATCATTGACACAATAAGGCAGAAGTTAGAGTTGCGTGACATTAGAAATCAGATACAAATACAATAGTAGTCACACACATCATTTTAGCTTTAGAAGGGTTTTGTTTTTTGCGAAACAAGTTATCTAAAAAATAAGAAAATCCATTTGCCCATTTATCTTCCATGTACATATGGGCTATGTTTCATATTTACCACATTTCAACCATTGGAAATATCTCATTGTAAGCAAGAACAGAATCAATGGTCCTCATTTAAGTCGTCTGTTCGATTTCATTCGGGCATAGAGAGGGACAATACCAAACAAACTACAGTATATAGACCACAAAAGATACTGGACCAAAAACAAAACGAGTTCTGACAAAATAAAATCTATACATATTTACTATTGACTCACACCCCCTGTGTTATAGAATGTGGACGTCATCTCCAGTTATCATGTATCCATGGCCTTGAAAATGCCCATTATTTTCACATTTCGTTTCCAACTGCATTTGGTTGTGTCTTAAGAGAGGCAATGTTCTATGGCAATACAACGTATAACTCATCATGTGCATATCATGCTGCACTAATATAGTGCAATAATAGTGCCTGAAACAAAGCAAAAGGGAGACAGGCAATAGATCCAGTAACCAGGGATTGTTTCTCATCTTGTGTTCTCGGTCTGTATATGTTTATCCTTCAAGATAGGCCTCTGTCTAGGAATCAACCGGAAACCAAAAGTATCTCTTTGTTTGCGACCGAAGGAGATTTCAGTCAAAATCCAGAAAGGAAATGAATCCAAGCCTTTTCATGGAGATTTTCCTCCCCTTCCCTGCGGTGACTTTTGGCAACGTGCGAACCGCCAGTGCATCCTAAGCCTCCAGCTACTCAACGTTTCAGTGACGAGCAGAAAAACACAGCAAAGAAATGAGCTTGTGCTGTTTGTGTTCAAAGACAGAAAAGTTTGTCTCTTTGCAGCAGCCCTTCCATTTGAAAGCAAAAAAATGGGCAAACAAAAAAAAGGCATATTCCTCGTAGTGAGTGGAGGCTGTGAAGGCTTTTGTTTAAGGAAACATCACAAAAGAAAATGGAAAAGGAGAACTGCTGCTTGAAATGGACTAAACCCAAATATGTCTAAGTGGAGAAATGTTTCCTCAATTCCAATCTCCAATTAACACATGAGGACCCAAAATGGATTCAAGATGGCCGTTGGTCTTCTTCTTCTGATCTGCAAGATGAAAACATCCCTGTCCTTCCTATGATGGGATATGTCTCTTTGTTTTTACGGCAGGTGGGGCAGGTCTCTGGAGGGCTAGGCTACCCCAGAGTCCTACATGTCAGCGTCCCCATCATAGGCTAGGGTGAGAGGTTTCAATCGGTTGTTCATTTGCCTCTGTCTCTTTGGTTTCTTTGGCTTTTTGCTAAGGGGAAGAGAAGACAACAGGTTACTACCCTGCCTTACAATCTATACACTACAGTGCAAGTAAAACACCAGCAGCACTAGAAAGTGGCTATTACTATTATGTCAGTTCTAACATATCGCTGCGATTGTTCCAAATGAATGATATCTCTATAAAACGGACATTTCGGGAAAAGACATGGGCATAAAAGTTAAAAGGTATTAGTATGTTAATTTGCATTAATATCTGTGGCCATGCTTCACTTGACTTCTATGGCTCTGAGCTATAAGTAAAGTACCTTTTGTATTGGCTCTGACAGTGCAAGAATATTACAGAGCTATTTAGCAAACATCACCATCCTAGGAAAAGAGAAGCACTATTGTTGTCCTGCAATTGTTAATGCCTCAAAAGATGCATGTCTAAACGCTTACTTCTACTGCATTTGTCCATATTTCTTGATGGTAACGTGAACGTGATCATCCTCAATAATTGGTGTTCCGTGCATAACAAATGTGAGCACCATAATAAATGTGTGTGACAATGTATGGTAAATAGAGGATAAACAGGGATGAGATGGTAGAGGGGATTCGATAAAAGCAGGGGAATGTTGCTCCTGCTCTAAAATATAGTAGCTATCTGTCATGGCCACCAGAGGGCAGTATGACATCATTGTGCGATTTTACATTCAAGAAAACAAATAAGTCTTCAGGAAAAGGTCAGAATGAGTCTTAATAGGGGTTGAATAAGTCAATGATGGTCACATTAGTTGTCACTAAGCCTGGTCACAGATTTTGTTCCAGGCCAAAACTAACACTTCTAAATTAACTAATCTTCATCTTGAGATGTTGATTAGTAATTGGGTGTGTTAGGGTCTGGAGACCACTGCCCTAATGGTTTAGGTTAATGATTTGGTGAAGGTAAGCTCATCCTAAAGTCGGAAGCCTACTTACGACCAGGTTCTATCCGGAGCCTACCACCTACAGTATGAGGGACTCATAGAAGGTGATTTCCTGGGACTTCACCTGCACTAGCAACTTCACACAGCTGGTCAAGTGGGACATGTCATGTGACATTGGTGGAGGGGTCACAGGTCAGGGGTCAATGATTGGCACTGCAGCTACTTGTAGAGCTGCCTCTTTTTCCTCTTTAGCCGCTGCTTTAGCCGCTGCTTTGGCCGCTGCTTTGGCCGCTGCTTTGGCCGCTGCTTTGGCCGCTGCTTTGGCCGCTGCTTTGGCCACTGCTTTGGCCCAACTCTTGGCAATCGGGGCAGGTATAAGTCAACTCATGTGCATTTTGACCCATCCAGACCACCGTCCCATTGGCGTTGGACTCAGTGGCCTGAAGACGGCGGCGGAGGACACTGTAACTGCTGCTGGCGACAGATGGCATGAAGAAAACAAAACAAACAACAACAAAACAATAAATAAACCAAAAAGATGGGGGGGGGTGAACCGGCTATCGACTAAATGAAAAGGTTCAAAATCTCAAATCTAATCGCACCCCCCCCAAAAAATCACTACGGGGATTTTGAATGAATGATGAAGGGATGGATGAGTAAAAAAGGACAAGATCAGAGCGGACTCACCAAGCTAGGTATATCAGAGACACTATGAACATGAGCAGTACCAGGGCTCCCGCTGCTACACCATATACCCACATCTTCAGCTTGCCATCTGTGGAGGAGGGAGAGCTGTCAGTTCAGCTGGCTACGTGGCTGACGGTGTCCGTAACACAATCAGAATTGGGAAGAACAATTCATTTGTCAAGCACTTTGCCCACGCATCAAGCAGAACTGGATTCTGGAAGGAACACAAGGTTGGTGATGGCATCCTTTTGAAAGAAGTCTTCAGAGCTTCCACTTAGTTCCGCAATTTACAAAATGGACATGTTTGGACATGCAATGCAAGGCAACATATGCCAGTTTCCATTCATTTCTGGTTTTGTAGATGTTGATCTGAATTGTGCTTTGAAGGACATGTCTAGACAGTCTCAACCTGTCAAAAATGGTAAGAGCCCAAGTTCCACTTACTGCCTCAGTGACATGCAGCACTCTAACCAGAAAGCACTATGGGGTTAACCAAGCATATTGGTCTTTAGAAATGTTAAATCAGTTCATATTAGCTAAGAGCACACAAGAAAATAGCATAATACATAGTAATACATATCTCCTGTATTGGCTACAATCCTGCTGAAGCATCTAGCCAATCATCAGCCAAGTGCTTCCTTTTCATTTCATGCACTTATTTAGCAATGATGAAAGAGTAGCAGAGAAACATTTTCCTCTGATCCATACTGGTCCTCCCATCACTTCACATTCTTGCTATATCTACTATTGTCAGAAGTGTGTGCAGAAATGCAACTCTCATAAACCAAAAGCCGTAAAGGCTATTTACTGTGGTCGGTGTAGCTTCACCTGTAAGAAATAATGCCCCTGCAGCATTTCTCTCATTTTCATGGGTTTACTTGTTGTACCCTGCACCTGCAAGTTACTGAACGTGTGTTCACTACATCTAGGCTAGTCACGTAGCTGGTTCACCTGGTCCAAAGGGCTGCAGGTACCAGGTGCGTCCGGTGCGTCCAGGCTGTATGGTGGCAGGCAAGGTGGGGTTGATGGCACGGCTGGTCTTCACATCAGTCTTCTTGTCCCCGGCTGTGGGGATCTCCAGAATGGGTATGGGGGTGCAGTGGTCCAGCTGGCCACTGGAGGACATCACCTCTGTGTAGCCCTCCTCGCACATACACACGCCAGCCTGAAGAGGACAGTGTTACACAAATACAGTTCACTGCTGTGTTTGAATATGCTAATATCTGTCAAATCCTTGCTTCCTCTGTCCTTGTTTCCTCAATTCCTTTCAAAGCTAATTGGAGGAGGAGGTCAGAGGGAGGGACCTTGGATCCTCTCCTTTGATGCACTTTGAAAGGAATTGGATGGAGACAAGGATGGAGGAAGCAAGGATTTGACAGGTATTAATGCTTTCAGACACAACCACGGTTGTCAGCTTGTCACTATCTGGCCATGCTAGAATGGACTGAAGTGCAACGCATTCAGAGCACAAACCTAATCTGAACCACTCTCACTCAACAGACTACCCGTGAACAGCTCACCTCAGTGCAGAAGGACATTGGCAATTGACACGGCGGGTCACAGGAGTTGTTGTCGTCCCCTGGAGGATTGATATGGGGGCATCCTCCTGTAGGTCAAAGGTCACCAAAGAAGGATCAGATGGCATGTGATTGGTAAGATCTTTAGGCTTTGATGTCAACTCTAATAAGGCCTATGGAAAGAAGTGCATTAAGGCAAGCACCATTGAAGATTTAGCAGTGCCTACCTGTGACGTTGAGTCCATCAGAGCGCTGACACCAGGTGACGCGAGAGGAGCCTAACCATGTGCTGCTCATCCACTTGTACTCAAAACACTCCCCATCTGTAAGAGCACAAGACATAATGATCTCGATGAGCCATTAAGCCAAGTACAGAACAGAGCCAAATTGAATTCAGATCAGTTCTACTGAATTAAACGGAACTTCATTGAACAGAGGGTTGTGGTTCGAGTTTTACATTCTGAATGAAAGGCTCAGGCTTTTGCTAGATGGCTTAGCATGAACGCTGTTAATGTTTCGTCAATATCTCCATCAGTGCTCCAAGTGACCCATAGTCTTTAGGGAGCCCTCTGATAACTAATCACCTGCACAACCAGTTCAACTCTATCATAAATTAGCAATCTAACTAAACATTTGGATTTTTCTCTCAGTGCTCGCTGGCTGCAGTATCATCGCTACAATCAATACAATAGATTTTTATAGTGTCATCTGTCAGGGTATAATGATCTGGGCTGTTAATCCCCCCCCCTCTCTCTCTATTCCCTATATTGCTTCCTCTACCTCTCCCCTCTCTCTCTTTCACTCCTCTCTCTCCTGTTCTTCCTCTCCATCCCATGTCTCGCTCCATCTCCCCCTGTCTCCCCTTCCTCTCCTTGTTAAAGAGTGCTGGGCCACCCCATCCCCTCTCCCTCATGGGCCCATAGTGATGCTTATAAACCAGGTCATCCCAGCGACGGCTGCCGTGGGGCGGCCGCAACAGTGTGTGAGAAAATGAGGGACTCCCCAGCCAGAGCCCAGGGGAACGTAGTGGGGGGTTGGGGATTCACATAACACTGTATGCTCTAGTCCAACCCATGAATAAAAAGCCTGAGGGACCATGCTAGTACTGTATAAAAACATGAGGAATTTCTTTTGCCATATTTTGACCTGGTAAAATAAATTCCTCATGTAGAATGTTATTTGACTTCGGTGAAAACATAAAACCTGGGTTGTATTCATTAGGCACCAAATGGAAAAAAACGGACTGAAGCGGGAAGGGACTACCTTAATTGTCCAATAAAATATTTTTAAAAAATTGTCTTCCGTTGCAAAACACTTTGCTCGTGTGCCCTAATGAATACAACCCTGTTCTCCCAATCTCACCAGTGCAAGGTCGGGACTCCCAATCCTGGTCAGGACACAGCTGGACATTCTCGGGCTCCTGGGCCATGACGGCTCGCGAGCGCACCTGGACAGAGCCAAAGTCCACACCGGCCCCTTTGGCACACACACTCAGACACGGGCTCCAGTCAGACCACTCCATCAGGTAGCATTCACCTACAGAGAGGAGAGAGAGGAGAGAGAGAACCACACAGCTGTTAGCTTCTTTGTTTCATTTGGAGTCAAATGCCTAGAGAAACAGAGCAAGAAACACAACTAAAGCTAACCAAGTCAGGCTTATTAAACACTTGGGGTTGAAGAACGTCTATTACAGCTCAAAGCAGATTGTTGTTGAAGTAATGCAGGTGTATATCTACATATAAAGGAGATGTTATGAATTCACAGCGTGTTGTGCTGTTTTTTCTCTATGCTTTTCTTGTACAGGAACAGGTTCAATCTAGATCTATGCTGCCACCCACACTGTACCATGATGCACAATATAAAACAACAACAACACACCTACATAAGACAGGAGCGCTGTATACAGTTAGCTGGTTGTTTACCTGGACAGGGCAGAACACAGGTTTCCTTCAGTATGATCAGCTTGTCTCTGTTGACAGCCAGCTCCAGACCCCCACACAGCTCCTCCTCCACCATGCTGGCCTCTCCTTCTCCGGAGCCGTCCGACACGAAGCACGTCAGGTTCCGGTAGCGAAGTCCCGCTCCACATACCACCTCCTGGGGGAGACACACACACACACACGCGCCCGCACGCATGCACGCACGCACGCACGCACACACACACACACACACACACACACACACACACAAACACACAGAAAAGTCAGATCATATCCTCTGTGTAGGTTAACTGAGTACAAGGGTCAAAGAGAGAATAAGACCGTGTGTGGTGTAGCCTACCTCCACCCTGCACTCAGACCAGGGACTGTACTGCCACCTGTAACAGGGTCTGACAGGACAAGGTTTCCACTGCTCCAGCTGAGAGGGACAGGGACGCCCGTCTCCCTGGGACCCCTGCACCACCCCCCTGCTACGCCACATCCTCCCTGGAACACAAACATGCAGTGACATCATTAATGTGAGACACTCACTGGACAATTAGTCTTGTACAGATGTAGGATCTTAATTTGATCACCCTGTTGCAGGACAACTTTCTGGCAATGCAGTCTAGTGTATTTGAGGTTTAAAAAGCTCCTGAAGTTTGTCATTTTTACTTTGAAATTTCAGACTTCATTTTTCCCCTTATGACAAAAATCTATCAACACCTTCAAAAATGTCCATGAATTATAATCCAGATAATAATTCACATTTCCTGTTGGTGAGTGTTATTTTCCTGCTGTAGCTAAACTGACTCAAATGAAGATTCTACATCTGTAGTAGTTACAGTGTCGCATCTACCTTAAGACATGTAGAACGTCTGCAGACGTTGAAGACTATTTCATTCAGAAAGGAAGCTTTGACTTACATCCACATATGACTGATGTCTGAATACTGAGATGCATGAGCTCCGTCTAGACAAATGCAAGTCAGTGGTGTGTTGTTCCCTCCTTTATTCTTTTCCTTAAGAATGGAGCAGTCTGCTAAAGTTCATCCTTTGTTTGAATGTCAGGTCATTCACCATTCAATTGGCAAAGAAATGTAATTACCGTATAGGCCTACAAACAGTTATTGTGTGTATTTACGTACATGTGTATTCGTGTGGACTCCTGTGCGTCTTTTGCGTGTGTGTTACTATATTATTTATAGGTTACTGTATCAGTCGTCCCGAACTACTTGACAAAGGCAGCTCTTGAAAAAGCCTGCTACACTGTTCTGTGCTCCAGCCATATTGATTACCTCTCCACTTCCAGTCCTCCACTTGAGCAAAATGACTTTTCCTTTCTGTTCTGACAACTACTGCCTTCCTATTATATGACTGGACCATATGAGGTGGTGAAGTCTCTTGTGTGTAATGGATTGGGTGGGCTGCAGTTTGAGTATTTCGTAAGCCTTCTTGATTCCAAAGGGCTTTGCAATGTGATGTATACAGTAGATATACTAAGAGTGCATCATCTCAGATGAAGTATAGGCATTAAGATAGATCTCTCTCTCACACACACACACACACACACACACACACACACACACACACACACACACACACACACACACACACACACACACACACAGATTGTGATTTGCTGTAACACACTGGTACTTCAAGTACTGCAGACTCAATTTCCACCTCTCCCTCTCATTCATTCCTCTCTTTCCACCGCTCTCGTAGAAATCCATCTCATTGCTTCCACGCCACATGCTCTTTCAAACCCCTTACCCTTTCTCCGTCTCTGTTTTGCAATTGGTCACACATAACAGCTCATTTTCCAACACAGAGCCAGCAATCCTCTCCCTCAACCAAACAACAAAGAACACCTGCTATCCTTATCAGACTGTAAAATACAGCACTCTCTCTCAGACATAATTCTACCTCACACCCTGTTCTAGCCAACAGAACATCCTCTATAGATCAGGTGAGGATCCCCATTGCACCTTTAACCACTATTAAAACACTTATCTCTTGCCTGTGATTTAGCTGCAGGTGCTAGAGGCTATAGGCTGGCTGTTACTTCAAAGGGCTTCCCACAGGGCCGCTAGCAGACAGACATAATAGGACAGAATCAATTGTCTGATGCCGCACAACAAACAAACAACAAAGGACAGAGCAGTCACTTTACAGGGCGACGTATGAGGCAATCTCTCTCAGTTCAATGAGCAGTCTTGCAAATGTTTTTTTTTTTTTTTTTTGGGGGGTTCTCCCAACCCATTAAGAGTGTGATGTGATGTGTCTCAAACGGGCCGATGTTGTTTTTGTAGGTGCAGACGGAGATCCCTGTGATCGCTGGTCATCTGACAGCGTAAAGGAGCTGTTGATTTAACATGGGTTGATAGCACAGCGAACGTAGGGAGATGTGCATTCTATTATGTAAGGCCATTGGTTGAACGGAATAGAGTGAGATTGAAGACACTGTATGACGGTGGTAAATGCCATTTGTCTCGTTTGTAATATTTGTTTTTTCCCCAAACCAATGGCTGCCTGAGATATTCTGGGATTTCAGCTTGAATAGGATATCTGTGGCAAACAAAGCATTCAATTGCAGAACATTCATATCATATTGAAGCAATATTCATATATCCACCAAGATGAGTCTGGTTTGATGACCCTCTGGAGAAGTTAACCCATTAAGTGTCCTTCACTTCTTCTTCTTGACCATCTCAGACGTTCAGCTAGGAGCCGTTGACAGAACAAGGATATAGGAGGAGAATCAGGTCTTACCATCCAGTCCACACGTGTGCGAGCATTCTGACCAGGCCGACCAATCAGACAGCTGGCAGTTGACGGGACACTCCACCACACAGGAAATGTTCATTTGCCACTTCCTCTCCAGGCTCAGCTATAAAAGAGCGGGATCATTATCACTCAGTAACAGTATCATAGTGGGTTTTGTAACAGATTGTTACAGCCAGCCCAGACCCACTACTTCTTACTTCTGTCTGACCCCTAGGTAAACCGCCTATAATTCCCAGGAGCTGCTGGTTCTGTTCTGGCACAAGATGGGCACCCGGCTTGTTTAAACCCTATTATCCCTGATTGAGCCGGACTGAAACTGGGCCATGGGTTCAATAGCAGTGAGGTTAGTTTTTCCACTACAGCCTGCAAGGGACAATTTGAGAGCGTCTGAATGGATTATGAACAAACTGAGTTGAATCTGATGGGGCTACAGCAATCCTCCTGTGTAAACACTTCTAAATGTTTTATGGAGATGCTGTATATGCCTGTCATTTTATTTGCCTAGAATCACTTGTGGCTGATACTGATCCAAAGAGATAATACATTATGTTACTGCTGCTCTGCTGAGCTAAATTAGTAATACTCCAAGGACACACAACTTCAAAATATTGACAGTACAGATGGTTCAGTTACTCTGGAAACGGTCCAATTTCAATATCACTAGTATTAACTCAGTATTGGCTTTCATCATAGTGGACCTGAATTAGGGCAAGGATTGTAATCAGGAGTTGGGGATAGAGTGTTTAAGAGGGTCTCACCTCCTTACAGAACTTGAGGTCGACAGACTTGCCGTCGCTGCGTACACAGTCCAGCATCCGCGTCTTGATGCCATTCCCACACACAGCATTGGCACTTAGCTGACATGTGCTCCAGTCTGAGGGGAAAAGGCAGAACAGTATGAAAATCACACTCAAATTCAAGACAAACTCACAAAAATACACTGAGTATAATAAACATTAGGAACACCTTCCGAATATTGAGTTGCACTCCTTTTTGCCCTCAGAGCAGCCTCAATTCGTCGGGGCACAGACTCTACAAGGTGTAGAAAACATTCCACAGGGATGCTGGCTCATGTTGATTCCAATGCTTCCCACAGATGTGTCAAGTTGGCTGGATGTCCTTTGGGTGGTGGACCATTCTTGATACAAATCGGTGTGCCTGGCATCTACTACCATACCCCGTTCAAAGGCACACATTTTTTTGTCTTGCCCATTCACCCTCTGAATGGCACACGTACACAATCCATGTCTCAATTGTCTCAAGGCTTGATTATCCTTCTTTAACTTGTCTCCTCCCCTTCATCTACATTGATTGAAGTGGATTTAACAAGTGGCATCAATAAAGAGTCATAGCTTTCACCTGAATTCCCCTGGTCAGTCTATGTCATGGAAAGAACAGGTGTTCTAAAATGTTTTCTATACTCAGTGTACTGTAGGGCCCGAACCAATGATTTACATATACACTAGATGGCTAATAGGTAGCGCTGATTTGAAGCCACCACACCACCATTTTACTACCCTACCCATCGTTGTAAAAATAAGCTATAGAAATACATTTGAATTAGTTTCTACATTCGTTTTTACCAAATTGATTCTATTACAGACATACTTTGAAATTATTATTATGTGATCTAAACATACAAATAATAATAAAATAAATATGTAAAAACATTTTCCTTAAAGTATAATTTTTTGATAGTAAAGTGTTTCTGTGCCAACTACAATACTTAAATACTTAAATCCATGTTATTTCATCCTTGAAACATTTAATAGAAATACTGTAAAGAGTTCCCTTATATTCATATGGAGGACTCGTTCTTCTGGGGAGTACCAATATGTCAGAACGGTACCTTCAAAGCCTTTCATTTGGCCAATAAACAACATCCGTAATCTAGTGTTTATATACATCATTGCCCCAAACCAGACTTGAGATACACGTGCAAAGCTTCAATCATTGGGCAAAGGGTACATTGGATGTCAAAGCCAGTTTAAGGCAATGCCAACCTCAAGCCTGCCTGCCATTCTGTACCTCTGGAACTCTGAACAGGTTTTGACTTTATGCCTGTCCACGACCATTCTCTTGCCTACCCCTTTTGGATTGTTAATAAACATCTTGGACTCTAACCATCTGCCTCCTGTGTCTGCATCTGGGTCTCGCCTTGTGCCCTTATACCGCCAGATCAGAGGCAGTGAAAATGACCAGGGACGTTGTCTTGATAGGTGTGTGAATTGGACCATTTTCCTGTCCTGCTAAGCATTCCAAACGTAAGGAGTAACTTTGGTTGTCAGGGAAAATATATGGAGTAAAAAGTACATCATTTTCTTTAGGAATGTAGTGAAGTAAAAGTAATCAAAAACATAAATAGTAAAATACAGATACTCAAACTTTACACCAAAACCTAAGTACTTTGCACCACTGTTCAAGAGAGACATCAAGTTGTGTTGTGCCCCTTTCGCATCTCACATAACTAATTTTACAGACACCACCTTGACTTTGCAGTTCAACCTGTTTAATACAGACCCAAAATAAACGAGCCTCTGAAGTGAAGCATATCATTTGAATCCAGAGAAGTTGGAGTCCCAGAGCCCCCAGTCAAATAACCATGTGGCTCTAGTTAAAGCCAGGAAGCCTGTCTACCGCTGAGGGGCCCGGGGATCACTCAAACGCCTGCAACACTCTGACAAAGATGAGTGGCTGTTTTTAAGCGGCTGTTTTGAGAGCTCAACTCCTGCTGCAAAGCTTTGTGGCACTCGGGGGAGTTGAAGTGGGAGATTGTGGAGAGAGAGAGACAGAACGATTCAGACAAGCAGAGGCAAGATGGTTCCTGGCAACATGAAATAGAGCATTTCCAGTAATGATCTCTACTGGTATTTTATTTACATAGTTACTGTGTGGCCCTGAAAGGCCTGGGTGCCGCTGGGAGAGGAGCGCTACAGATTAGCAGTGAAGTGAGCAACAGACAGATAGAGGAGAGGGAGAGAGAGCTACAATATTGAAGATAACACTACAAATCTCTGGAATCACAGAGGAGCTACCAAAAAAAGACTGTGCAGTTTAATTGGGGCAAGTAGTTTTGGAGTAGCACTAGATAGAGTGTGCAATTGGAGTAGCTGCACCAAGAGTGTGCAATATTAATACACTACCTTATAGTGTGTATATAGATTTTTTTTTAACTGCAATGGTTGGGTAAAGTTATTTCAGTATGAGTAAAACTAGAACACTTATAGGCCCAGTGCAGTCAAAAACATGATTTCCCTGTGTTTTATATATATTTCCACCATATGAGGTTGGAATAATACTAGGAAATTGTGAAAATGATGATAATGCCCCTTTAGTGTAAGAGCTGTTTGAAAAGACCACCTGACATTTCTGCTTGTTTTGGTGTGATGGAGTCACCAGGTGGTTAATAAGTTAATATACCAAGAAATTGTTCATGCTAAGAAGCTAGTTTTGTTTCTTTTTGAGCATTTTGATTGAAAACAGTCACATTAAGGTACTTAATTGTTAGCCAGAAATGATTTGATATTGAGGTAAAAACGGCTGCATTGGGGCCTTTAAGTAACAGTGTAAGTAGATAGCCACTGATGAGGGAAAGCAGCTACTTATAGACAAACTAAATGGAAGATGTCAAAGTGAGATGTTCTGCGATTCTTTCATTTTTTTAAATTTTATTTTTTTACCTGTGATGTTGTAGAAATAGTGAAAGCAGTTCAGGTTCAGACTACATGGCTCCTTCTCTGTGGTGTCCGGACATTGTCTCCCTTCTCCAGGTGACCGGATGGCGTAGGCTGTCCGTTTCCTGCTGTTGTTGTAGCTGCATGGCTGAAAGGTAGGCACACTTTCATGTCAACTTGGAGGGATTGAGCAAAAAGGAGGGAGGGTTGTGCATTTTTCTTATAGCTTAAATGATATACAAGTCCATATTGCAGCAAGTGATAAGAATTCTACGTAGACTGATCACTGAGCTGGAACTTAAGCCCCTTTTCAATGGAGAGCCCTTGCCACCGTGATGTCCATATTTATTGAACATAAAAGTTGATTCAACTGTGTGAATTTGTGGGCTTCTGGATTATTTCCCAGTTCTTTCTCCATATTTAATTGTCCTAAATAAAAGTGGATTAAAATGCCATGTTCTGATGTCATGCCATTCCCAATTCCCAGGGCTGCCAACTTTTCCACATCCTCTCTACTGGCATTCCTGGAATATGTCATGCTCAGGAATTGTGTGGAAAAACGTTGAGGATGCTTCTCAAATAGATTTTCCATCCTAACATTCCTTCCATTCCATGTACACAGTGTGAGAGTGGGAAAAACACTGCCTCTGGAATACCTCCATCGCTCTAATGTTTTATTCCTCATGAATAAAACATGGAACAAGTCCCACTGGTACCAACGCGACTCCATGTTGTGATTGGAATTGTGGGAAGTCAGCATGTCAAGCACTTAAAGAGAATGGGGTGTGATTAACAATGGCTGGTGCCCTTTCAGGAAAACAGCAGGTGACGTCAAAATAGTTCAATCGCTCTTTTTACAACCAATGAAATGTGTCAGAGGGGGAGGAGTGGACAAAGGCGGTATCCCCTGTTACTGCGGTTAACTAGTGGACTACTGGATGCCTCACAAGTCCTCAACTGGCCGCTTCATTAAATAGTACCAGCAAAACACCAGTCTCAACGTCAACAGTGAAGAGGCAATTACGGGATGCTGGCCTTCTTAGGCCCTAAAGCAAGGATATGCATATTCTTGGTACCATTTCAAAGGAAACACTTTTAAGTTTGTGGAAATGTGAAAGGAATGTAGGAGAATATAACACAATAGACCTGGTAAAAGATAATACAAATAAAAAAATGTTATTTTGTATTTTTTTGTACCATCATCTTAGAAATGCAAGAGAAACGCCATAATGTATTATTCCAGCCCAGGTGCAATTTAGACATTGGCCACTAGATGGCATCAGTGTTTGTGCAAATCCAATGATCCAATGAACCATTGTATTACTGTTCCAAATTTTGTATCAAGACTGCCTAAATGTGCCTAATTTGTTTATTAATAACTTTTCATGTTCAAAATTGTGCACTCTCCTCAAACAATAGTTTGGTATTCTTTCACTGTAATAGCTACTGTAAATTGGACAGTGCAGTTAGATTAACAAGAATTTAAGCTTTCTGCCAATATCAGATATGTCTATGTCCTTTTCTTGTTACTTACAACCTCATGCTAATTGCATTAGCCTATGTTAGCTCAACCTTCCAGTGGAAGGGACACCGATCCCGAAGAAGTTTTAATCACAACAACAGTTTTCAGCTGTGCTAACATAATTGTAAAATAGTTTTCTAATAATCAATTAGCCTTTTAAAATGATAAACTTGGATTAGCTAACACAACGTGCCATTGGAACACAGAAGTGATGGTTGCTGATAATGGGTCTCTGTTCGCCTATGTAGATATTCCATAAAGAATCTGTTGTTTCCAGTTGCAATAGTCATTTACAACATTAGCAATGTCTACACTGTATTTCTGATCAATTTGATGTTATTTTAATGGACAAAAAATGTGGTTTAATTTTAAAAAACAAGGACGTTTCTTAGTGGCCCCAAACTTTTGAACGGTAGTGTATTTCTTTTTCATTCTTTTTCTGCTTCCGGGGTGGAAGAAATATTATACTGTGAAAGATTCACAATCCATTTATACTAAGACAAACAAACTCCTTATGTTAGGTTCCAGTCTCTTTCAAAAAGTGAGAAATGGGTACCACAGTTTAAATCCCAGGACTTCCATATCATAGAATCAGTGGGTGAATTTTAAAAAATCCTACAGATCCAAGGTCAGTTCTTACCACAGAAGTGTACTAGTGGTTCTTAGCAGGCTGCAGCGACTCCAGAGAGGCCAACAATTTTGTACATATCCAGGATACCTCTTACCACAGCCATCACATACATACATCATACATACATGAATAAAGATGACTGGTCTCAGACCAGTTATTCTTACCAGGCTGCAGCGGTTCCAGCTGCTCCAGTCAGAGAGGACACAGTCCTCGGGGCAGGGCAGCCGGCTTCCCCGCGTCCCCAAGGGCATGTCCTCCGGGTCACACAGGTAGTCCTCCACAGACTCAGATGGACCGTCAATAGTGTTCAGCATACACCTACAGGATTGGCCCAGAGATGTGTTCATATGACCTTACATAGTCAAAACATTTTCCATTAAAATCAGCTGTCAATCAAATGCAATTATATACAGCATATTTAAATGCATATGTTGAGGACCATGGATTTGTACTGTGTGTGACACGACGGTCTTCCTATGAGGGAGTAGAACATTGCTTGGGATTGTTTTATTTAGTGTAAAGTAGTGTGATATAGTGAAATGGTATAGTACCTGACTTTGCGGGTCTGGACTCCCTCTCCACAGTTCTCCTTCAGGTCCAAGTTGCTGACCTTCCATACACTCCAGGGTTCAGCCACCCACACATACTGACTACAGTCACTAATACATGGCACAACCTCATACACCTGGGGGAAGGCACCAGGCAAGGGATTTGACATGAATATGTCTATGGTTATTATCTCCGTTATCATTGAGTTTGGGTGACAAGAATAGCGTCAATGATATTACTGTGTTGAGATGATTAAGACATTATCAGAGGTGTTTTGTTAGTGCTTAGGTCTATCCTTTTTGATCCTACCTCGCTACATCAATGAATGTTCTGTACAGTATTATGCAGAAAAATAGATATTCTGTATGTGGGACATTGTTGACAATATGAATTCATAATACTGAAAAGGGTCTTACCTGGGCCTATTGTGTTCATCCGTATCCAGTGTGCATTGTGGAATGAAAGTGGCATAGATTTAGTATAATTGGTATAAATGCAAATATTTGGTAGAATTTGGTATAAATGCAAATATCGAACTGCTACGATCAAACATTTGATTAATGTGACATTAGAAATAAAAGCTTCCTTCTGTGAAGTCCCCTTAAGAGAATTCAAACACTGAGAAACAGATCAACATGGCTTGAATTTAATCCACTTCTCTGAATCTATTTCTATTCATATTGAAGGTAAAATATTTAACTTCTCAAATCAGGAACCAGCCAGCTCACAGACGCATTAGTGTGGATAGATCCATTTATGGCATCCATTCCTCTGGCTCTCTATTCTACCCAGCAAAAGCAATTTGGCAATCTAAAGAGAAAGTAACGGAGAGTAATGCAAACTGAATATTTTCATGAATATTTAATTTGTTTCTCTCTCTCCTATGTGTTTGTAATAATGTGTTTCTAACATAAAAACGTTTTTATTTATCACAAACAGTGCTTGAAAAAAACAATATTTATATTAGGAAAAAATGTCATCCATATTAGGAAGTCCCTCAGCTGTCAGACCAAATTCTTACAAGTAAACATGAACTCATTTCTACATTAGACAGTCTTGTGAGTGTTTCTCGTGCTGTACCTGGTTGATGTGGTCCAGTTTGGGGCAGGGTCGCCCTCCGTTGTAGGGTTTCTCCCGGAGCCACTTGGAACGCACTTTGACCCCGCTACCACATGACTTGCTGCAGCGGGACCAGTTGGACCACTCGCTGAGCTTACAGTCTGACGGACAGGGGATGATGCATGCCTCCTCAATGTAGCCTGCATGGAGGAGAGAGAGAGAGTGGTGTGAGAAGGGCCAGGAAAAGACAGGGGCCCATAGAGGCCATCAGGAGCCCTTCCTTTCCAAGGTATAGGGTCTATATAGCATCTATTTTGGTCGGATTGCGATAAGGTTATGACATGGCATAAAACTTAATGGCATGTTCATTACATTTTCACGGAGGAATTAAAAGAGCAAAAAATAAAGTGTTATCCATTATGTTTTTGTTTTCTATAATAAACAATAATATAATAATGAACTCGTGTGTCTTGGAAATATTGAAAGTGCAACTTGGAGAAAATCCAAGGTGTTCCGTTATCACGTGACCAGAAAACCGATACTAGCACCAACAACAGGAGCAAATAATGACTCAACTGTTGATTCACAGAGACCGTCGCTTCTGTGCTAAAACAATAGAGCTTACACTCCAGGGTCTCATATGAAGCTGTTATATAAAGTCGGAAAATACACTTGAGCAGTGGTTTGGGTCGACTGTAAGCTTTTTCATGTAATCTATGTTTCCTCAAGTGGCTGACAGGGTCATGACATGGTAACTGGGTCTGGCTGGCTTAAGCATCTTACTCTGCTTATTACTCCTGTTTATCTGGATCCCTACATCCCCAAGCCCTGATATCTTGTGTCTGTCTCGACAAAACACACAGAGGTCGCAGGCTAATTCACTGGAAGAGGTTATCCATGTGAACCACTGGCTACATTTCAGTGGAGAACAACACGTCTCTTCTCGATGCTTTCACGAGACAGTTGTTAATGAACTGGAATGTACAGTTTTTCCGTATACGTGTGAGGGCTGGGTCTGAACTGAAGCTTCAGGGTTGAAGGCCTGAGGCTGTACTATTGTGTAACAGCATTTCCCTGTGGCCCCATCCAGATTTAATTGGAAAACATCTAAATCAACGAAGTGAACACGCAAGGAGACACAATGAAGTGTTTGTCCATGAAATTCACTTTTTTGACAACATTCTGTCTTCCTGAAGACTCTCTAGGTGCTGGATGTGTGATTGATTGGAAGCCCTGGCTACTAAACTGCTACCATTGTCAGCAGTATTTAACCCTGGAATCCTGTTCAAACATAGGAGTGATGGGACAGACCACGTGACAGGAAGACAGGAAGACCACGTGACAGGAAGACAGGAAGACCACGTGACAGGAAGACAGGAAGACCACGTGGCAGGGAAAGAAGCCTCTCCGATCCCAACAAGGGTGACCCTAGTGGCACAGTGACACGTCTTACTGTCATGTGACATGCCATACACCAGTGGAGGCTGGTGGGAGGAGCTATAGGAGGACAGGCTCATTGTAATGGCTGGAATGGATGAATGGAACGCTATCAAACACATCAAATCCATACGGAAACCACATGTTTGAGTCCAGTCCATTTATTCCATTTCACAATGTAATTGGGACAATCTTTTAATGTTGCATACCTTTCAGTTGTCTCATTAAACGCTTTCAATATTTCTATGTGAATTTCTCTCATTTATAGTTGGTTAGAGCTATTGACATTTTAAAATATTGTAACATACACACTGTGTGATCTAGTGATGGTCCCTAACTAGCCCCTTACGGATAATGAATGTCAAACCAAATTGACCATGGGCATTACGATGGGTCACGAGCAGCTACGCGTTCCTGAGTTGATGACTACTTGGGTGCTGCCGGCTGTGGGCAGGATTGAAATAAACCCAAGGAAAACGTATACGCTACCCTTCATTCCGTGACGTACCATTGTTTTCCTAATTATCTCTCAAATCTCAGTTTGGATGTGACTGACTTTATGAGCAAAAATATCCTACTTACACAAATTTTGACACTAGAACAAATGTTTCTGACTAATATCGATGCCACATAGGCTATTTTCTACCAGATAAGTTGTTTATGGCCTTCAATATCTCTTTAAGCCAGGCCAATTAACTGAAATCATCCCTTATGCCATGTAGTTCATGGACCCTCGCAAATGTGTTCATCCCCTATACATCTACATTTAACCCCCTACTACAGTTCTGTTCCTACAGTGCCAATTCCAATCAGTGGAATTAGAACCAGAGTTAAACATACAGGGAATGTCTATAAATGTCTGATTGCTACTACAGCTACAGTGTAAAGACAGTTTCAAACCAAAACACATTTTCATGTATAGTTGTCCGCTGTGTGTATGCAGGGGTGTGGTGGAATGGGAGGATATGAAGTGGGAGAAACACTGCATATTGTTTCACATTTCTTGAGGGATCCATAGAATGGATGTGTTGCTGTTCAATCAGAACTTTTCTGTTCCACAGCACAGCTTAGATTTAGCACAACCCATTGCGTTCACCAGATTTTTTTTCGCTGCATCATTTCAGCAGTTTGGAAGTGCCCCAATCATCTTTTAATACCATGACAGCCCCTCCTCCTCCCACTACATTAGCTAACCCTAATCCTCAACAGCACTCTCCTGCTCGTGTAGAGAAGTTCACTAGCCCTTACAAATATGTCGGCCCCCAATCGCCTCCAAATAAACCACATCACCACCACAACAACAATGCTAGAGGTTACTGGTCCTTACCAACATGTCAGCCTTACTACAAGCCTTCACCTGTAGCGCAGATTCCCACAGTGATCTCACTCCCTCTTAACTACCCAATTCCTGTCAAGCCAAGGCCAAGCCTCTCAGAGCCATCCCCCATAGTATATAATCATAGAAAAGGGCATGGCCGAGTTACAAAGTACAGAATCCATACTTGGAACGTTGTCAAGGTGAGGCGTGAGGTCTAAGGAGGAGGAAGGTTCCTAATATGGATTCTGTACACATGGTCACTAGTCAGTATCCCAACCAACACCTCTTAACCCACCATGGAGACTTGAACAATTCACATGTGAAACGTTAACCCAAAAAGAATGGGGAAAACTCCATAGACTCCAACAAATCAGCAGTAGATGATCTTGTTTCGTTAAAGCATCACCGCTTGAGTCCAAGACTTTTAAACAGGTGAACCGTAAAAGGACTTTGTATGTCGTCGCGGTGAGCAACACAGCCTTGTAGCGCTAGTCCTCGCCTCTATTGATATCTGGTGAGAATAGAGATAACTACATTCGATGATCTCTATCACAGCCTGGGGAAATATGTCACCCTACACACAGTGATGGAGAGGACAGTGTTTCCTCTTATATTAATAGTAACCCTGATGATTGGAGGAAGACAGAGGGAGAGAGGGAGAGAGAGCAAGAGATATAGAGAGAGAAAAAGAGAAAGGGAGATGACCACTGTGACTGACCCAAACTTAAGGAAAGATTTGACTATGTACAGACTCAGTGAGCATAGCCTTGCTATTGAGAGGCCGCCGTAGGCAGACCTGGCTCTCCAGAGAAGACAGGCTATGTGCACACTGCCCACAAAATTAGGTGGAAACTGAGCTGCACTTCCTGACCTCCTGCCAAATGTATGACCATATTAGAGACACATATTTCCCTCAGATTACACAGATCTACAAAGAATTCGAAAACAAACCCGATTTTGATAAACTCCCATATCTACTTGATGAAATACCACAGTGTGCCATCACAGCAGCAAGATTTGTGACCTGTTGCCACGAGAAAAGGTCAACCAGTGAAGAACAAACACCACTGTAAATACAACCCATATTTATGCTTTAACCATTTGTACATCACTACAACACTGTATATATACATAATATGACATTTGCAATGTCTTTATTCTTTTGGAACTTCTGTGAGTGTAATGTTTACTGTTCATTTGTATTGTTTATTTCACTTTTGTATATTATCTACTTCACTAGCTTTGGCAATGTTAACATATGTTTCCCATGTAATGAGACGCTACGTGTAATCTCAGTTACAAAAACACATTATTGTAGAACACTATCAATTATTCCTTCCATGATAATATACAGTATACCGTGTCCCACAAACACACGCACATTTTCTTTCCTAATACGCCCCAAAGTTGTGCTCCAGTCATACCCACTCCCAGGCTCTTACTAACGTGCAACTGAATCTCTGAGTCATAGCTTGGGCTCTGTTCAGAAACGCATGACACTGATGTGTTCACTTCTCCATCTCGCTCTGTGCTACTGCTTATATCAGTGCATGTCGTCAAAATTCAACTATTCTAAAAGCAATTTGTCTGCATGTGTCAAATTAGAGATGGTATCGAGTGTTCCTTTGCGCTTCATGTTTTAAAGAACATGGAGATAAGAGCGAATCAGATATGAAAAGTTCAGACAGGAATGTTAGAGATACGAAATCATGTCAAATTCAGTTTTAAAAATAGTAATATTCATGAGAGTTCGAACTTTGAAAGTGGTGAAACAACTTCAATTCCAATACAGATATCGCAACGTTTTGTACAAGCAGTGCTTACTGAATAACTGAAATCATCACTGGAGAGAAACCTAACAACCCAGTCGACCCACATCCCCGCCCTTGGCATCAAAACAAGCACTGTAGCTGTGATTTGGGGCAGATTTGGTGCTGGCAGTCATTATCAGAGATCAGGGGTCATGGTTAACGGAGCAACGCATGATGCCATTAGGTTGCACTCTCTGTGTGTGTGTATTAGTGTGTGAGTATTACTGTGTGTGTATTAGTGTGTGAGGGACTCAGGGGGGATTACAGCTAGTCAACTTCCCCCTGGGGGGTACACACACACACACACACACAAACACACACACACCCAACAACTCCACCCCACCGTGGCTGTTGCATCGTGAGGTTTCCACCAGTCTGTTGTCCTGGTCGTAACACACCATGGCCTGGTAGCGGTAGCCCTGGCCACACTCCTTGATGTTCCCCTGGACCTTCATGCCCAGGAGGCTCTCCACCCGGTCTCCCCCGGCCAGGATGCAGTCGGACCAGTTGCCCACGGGCTGGGCATTGTACTTGTCACACGGGCAGTACTGGGTCTCGCTCAGAGGGTACATCTGGGTGTTCTTACACTTGTCCTTCTTCTTGCTTCTCCCTGGGGTGGAGAGAGGATAGGGGTTAGTAGGTAGGACGTTTGTGTGTGTCTGCCTGCCTTCCTGTCTGTCATGTGCAATTGTAAAGCTGAACTCCATCCTGTCACTAGGCATTAATGTGCATCATTATGTTCTCATTGAGTAACATGTAAATATTCCACATCGAGATTAATTGGACCAGACCTCGTTAAAATTCTCAGGCTGCTCCCCAGAACAAGAGACTTGATCTAATAGTTGCTAATAGCATCTATGCTGCACTCGAGCAGGCTACATGCTACTTACCCTTCTCGCAAGGTCATAGCGTAAACTGAATTAGTCATGCTGCTTATGAGCTATAGAACTTCCTTAATGGACTGCCACTGTGCAGTCCATTCCTCAGTCTATTCCTCACCTACAAGTAGCCTCTTCCTGGTCCGGACCCCCACACAGTCGGCTGTGCAGGACGAGTATTTGGACCAGTTGGTGAGCTGGCAATCATCCTGGCATGGAAGCTGGCACCGCTGAGTGATGGGGGGCATGGTGTTGGCAAACTTCAGACACTCTCCAATGTCTGCCTGCACTCCGTCCAGCTGGCGACAGGACACGGCTGTGGGGGGAAATCAAAGGCACAGTGTCCCTTACAGGGTTGGTGGCCATTTTGTCTGGGTCACAGAGATTTAGCAGGAATGGAGACATTGATTGGTTCGGTAGGGTTGCAGAAAAGGAGTGCTATGTAATACAGGGTGGTTGTCAGTTGAACACAGCCTCAGGCAGAAAGTTTTTTTTATACAGACAGTAACAACTCCGAAGGAAGAATTATGGTAAAATATAAATGACGATCAATACAGGTTCAATGTTAATATGTCAAATATGTTGTGTTTTGATTAAAAGGACATTACTGGAGATATTGCAATACGTGCTTTTCGTTATGCTGTAGACACTCAAGATAAGACTATTTTTCTACCCCAAAGTAACCTACAAGCAGAGTTCTGCTCAAACTCCCTCGGGCCTCTGTTGACTCTATACGTTTGGATTGCTGTAGTCTGTTGATATGTGTGGGGTTGTTTGTGGTGGCATGTGTGTTGACAGTGAGTGTGACTGGCGGTCAGGAGTGTTCCAGGTCCCTCCAGGTACACAGCAGTGAGGCGCTGTGATAAGCTGTGAGACGCCCCAGGGGTAAAGAGACACTGTGTCTCAGCATGTCTCAGAGAATGACAAACAGTGACCTGGATTCTTTCGAGCCCAGGGATGTTAACGTCTACTATCACAGGCTATGAGAGTCAGCCCAACGCTACAGGAGGATTGTGGATGTCAGATCGTTTGTGTGAAGAAAAGGAAATTGTAATGTGTCTCTTTCCGTTTATGCATATTAGCACTTCACAAGTGGCCACTTACAACATTGCCACTGATTATAGTTCTATTTGAAGCTATACAACAATGGAATTATTACGTGACCTGAAAAAACAAACACTTTTACAATACTTTGTAGTACAGCTTCTTTTATCTACGGAAGGCGAGCCATTCCTGTACGTAAGTAAAAAGTATGCTTCAATATGCTGTCATATGGTGTTTGCTTACGATTGAAACATATTTACAGGTTGTAGTTAGCCAGGGGAGGAATGTAGCAGCTCTCCCAAATGGAGCTGTGATTAAAGCTGCATGAAAAGAGCCTAAGGTACCTGGGTACTAAGAAACACCAACTGTCTCAAGCAAGGTGGATGCCTAGTCATGAACACATTGACATCCTACATTCACTGAGGGATGACAAAATGGTGTCCTCAGTGCTGTGGGGAGTGTCAACCCCAGTTCACGTCTTCGTCTAAAAGGGGGGATTTGACAAGTGGTTCAAGAAGCACAATTTGCCTCTCCTAACCTTGCCAAATCCATCTGTTTTCTCCTGGCTGAGATTCAGAGGCCACAAAGAATGTCAATTTCATTGTGGATGTTTAAATTGGATAGAAGAGAAAGTAATAGAAGGGGATTTGTGAAGAGAAAAAAAAGAGACGGTTAAAGGATGTCATTTCACCTCTTGTTTGAAGACCTGGTCCACATGTCTCCTGAGCCCCTGGGCTGTCCTCCCTGATGTTCCATGGCACCAATTGACACCTTCTCCATTTGTGTGACTTCCACCTGCAACAGAGGAAGTATTGTGATGATGATGATGATGATGATTGTGATAATGATAGTGATGTTGAACGTGATTATGATCATCAAGTCAATGTCAACATAATCATTCAAATCATCATATTCAACATTAACATTATCAGCAGACAGTAGAGGTAATTAGTGTATAATACCAATACACTTTACAAGTAAGAGTTGCTAACGATAGTAGCAATAGTATCACCATTGGTGTAATCATATCCATGTACAGTGATTTCCGAAGGTATTCATACCCCTTGACTTATTCCACATGTGTTACATCCTGAATTCAGAATAGAGTAAATCCATTTTTTTCTCACACATCTGCACACAATACCCCATAATGACACAATACCCCATAATGACACAATACCCCATAATGACACAATACCCCATAATGACACAATACCCCATAATGACACAATACCCCATAATGACACAATACCCCATAATGACACAATACCCCATAATGACACAATACCCCATAATGACACAATACCCCATAATGACACAATACCCCATAATGACACAATACCCCATAATGACACAATACCCCATAATGACCCAATACCCCATAATGACACAATACCCCATAATGACCCAATACCCCATAATGACAAAGTGAAAACATATTTGTAGATAGTTTTGTACATTTATTGAAAATGAAATGACAGAAATATCTCATTGACATAAGTATTCACACCCCAATACATGTCCGAATCACCTTAGGAAGCCATTACAGCTGTGAGTTTTTCTGGGTAAGTCTCTAAGAGCTTTGGACACCTGGATTGTACAATATTTGCACATGATTATTTTTTTTAAATATCCAAGCTCTGTCAAGTTGGTTGTTGATCATTGCTAGACAACAATTTTCAAGTCTTGCCATAGATTTTCTAGCCGATTTAAGTCAAAACTGTAACTTGGCCACTGAGGTCTGTCCAACGCTGGTCCGACCAAGCTGACTCCACACTCCAAGACTGCTTCCATCACGTGGACTGGGAGATGTTTCGTATTGCGTCAGACAACAACATTGACGAATACGCTGATACGGTGTGCGAGTTCATTAGAACGTGCGTTGAAGATGTCGTTCCCATAGCAACGATTAAAACATTCCCTAACCAGAAACCGTGGATTGATGGCAGCATTCGTGTGATACTGAAGGCACGAACCACTGCTTTTAATCAGGGCAAGGTGTCTGGTAACATGACTGAATACAAACAGTGCAGCTATTCCCTCCGCAAGGCTATCAAACAAGCTAAGCGCCAGTACAGAGACAAAGTAGAATCTCAATTCAATGGCTCAGACACAAGAGGTATGTGGCAGGGTCTACAGTCAATCACGGACTACAGGAAGAAACCCAGCCCAGTCACGGACCAGGATGTCTTGCTCCCAGGCAGACTAAATAACTTTTTTGCCCGCTTTGAGGACAATACAGTGCCACTGACACGGCCTGCAACGGAAACATGCGGTCTCTCCTTCACTGCAGCCGAAGTGAGTAAGACATTTAAACGTGTTAACCCTCGCAAGGCTGCAGGCCCAGACGGCATCCCCAGCCGCGCCCTCAGAGCATGCGCAGACCAGCTGGCCGGTGTGTTTACGGACATATTCAATCAATCCCTATACCAGTCTGCTGTTCCCACATGCTTCAAGAGGGCCACCATTGTTCCTGTTCCCAAGAAAGCTAAGGTAACTGAGCTAAACGACTACCGCCCCGTAGCACTCACATCCGTCATCATGAAGTGCTTTGAGAGACTAGTCAAGGACCATATCACCTCCACCCTACCTGACACCCTTGACCCACTCCAATTTGCTTACCGCCCAAATAGGTCCACAGACGATGCAATCTCAACCACACTGCACACTGCCCTAACCCATCTGGACAAGAGGAATACCTATGTGAGAATGCTGTTCATCGACTACAGCTCGGCATTCAACACCATAGTACCCTCCAAGCTCGTCATCAAGCTCGAGACCCTGGGTCTCGACCCCGCCCTGTGCAACTGGGTACTGGACTTCCTGACGGGCCGCCCCCAGGTGGTGAGGGTAGGCAACAACATCTCCTCCCCGCTGATCCTCAACACTGGGGCCCCACAAGGGTGCGTTCTGAGCCCTCTCCTGTACTCCCTGTTCACCCACGACTGCGTGGCCATGCACGCCTCCAACTCAATCATCAAGTTTGCGGACGACACAACAGTGGTAGGCTTGATTACCAACAACGACGAGACGGCCTACAGGGAGGAGGTGAGGGCCCTCGGAGTGTGGTGTCAGGAAAATAACCTCACACTCAACGTCAACAAAACTAAGGAGATGATTGTGGACTTCAGGAAACAGCAGAGGGAACACCCCCATCCACATCGATGGAACAGTAGTGGAGAGGGTAGCAAGTTTTAAGTTCCTCGGCATACACATCACAGACAAACTGAATTGGTCCACTCACACAGACAGCATCGTGAGGAAGGCGCAGCAGCGCCTCTTCAACCTCAGGAGGCTGAAGAAATTCGGCTTGTCACCAAAAGCACTCACAAACTTCTACAGATGCACAATCGAGAGCATCCTGGCGGGCTGTATCACCGCCTGGTATGGCAACTGCACCGCCCTCAACCGTAAGGCTCTCCAGAGGGTAGTGAGGTCTGCACAACGCATCACCGGGGGCAAACTACCTGCCCTCCAGGACACCTACACCACCCGATGCTACAGGAAGGCCATAAAGATCATCAAGGACATCAACCACCCGAGCCACTGCCTGTTCACCCCGCTGCCATCCAGAAGGCGAGGTCAGTACAGGTGCATCAAAGCTGGGACCGAGAGACTGAAAAACAGCTTCTATCTCAAGGCCATCAGACTGTTAAACAGCCACCACTAACATTGAGTGGCTACTGCCAACACACTGTCAATGACACTGACTCTACTCCAGCCACTTTAATCATGGGAATTGATGGGAAATGATGTAAATGTATCGCTAGCCACTTTAAACAATGCTACCTTATATATAATGTTACTTACCCTACATTGTTCATCTCATATGCATACGTTGATACTGTACTCTATATCATCGACTGCATCCTTATGTAATACATGTATCACTAGCCACTTTAACTATGCCACTTGGTTTACATACTTATCTCATATGTATATACTGTACTCGATATCATCTACTGTATCTTGCCTATGCTGCTCTGTACCATCACTCATTCATATATCCTTATGTACATATTCTTTATCCCCTTACACTGTGTATGACAGTAGTTTTTTTTGGAATTGTTAGTTAGATTACTTGCTCGTTATTACTGCATTGTCGGAACTAGAAGCACAAGCATTTCGCTACACTCGCATTAACATCTGCTAACCATGTGTATGTGACAAATAAAATTTGATTTGATTTGACTTGATTTGATTTAAGGAGCATTCCATGTTGTCTTGGTAAGCAACCAATGTATATTTGACCTTGTGTTTTAGGTTAATGTCTTCTTGCTGGGTCCATGCAACTTATTATGTGACTTGTTAAGCACGTTTTTACTCATGAACTTATTTTTGGCTTTCCATAACAAAGGGGTTGAATACTTATTGACTCAAGACATTTTAGCGTTTCATTTTTTATTCATTTGTAAAAATGTCTAAAAACACAATTCCACGTTGACATTTTGGGGTATCGTGTGTAGATCAGTGACGCACAGTCTAAATGCAATCCATTTTCAAATTCAGGCTGTAAAACAACAAAATATGTGAAAAGTCAAGGGGTATGAATACGTACTGAAAGCACTGTATAACTGTCAGTACTCTTGTTACTGTGCTGTACCTGTAACCAGGGCAGACTTTAGGAGCCTCGCAGTCCTTCTCCTCCTCCAGCACCTCAGGACAGTCTTGGCCCCCGTTGGCTGGCAGCTGGAGGATGACGCGGTTTCTTGATTGCTTCGTCTTCTGAATGTTACCAGCTGACAAAGCAAACGGAGGACATGGAGCATTACTTTAATTCTAGATGATAATTAGATTTTCAAACACCGGAAATGTGTCACAGTCCCCAAACCTGTCTGGCTCAGTGTTGGACTGTCTGCCACAGTGTACGCCTCTCTCACTCAGGGAGAGTGAAGTAGAGCTAGAGCTAGGTCACAAGGTTATGCAACCCTCCCCCCCACTGGGGCGCTAGATAGAACTTTGTGGACTAACGCAGATCTATGAAAAAAAAAAATCTCTGTTCTTTCACAGAGAACACGCTTCATTTGGGAAGCCCATTTGATTGTGAGATAAGTTTCACAACTCTTACCTTTTCTAAGATCTCTGCCAAGCAGGGAGGAAAAATCTACCCAGGACCTACTGCACATGCAACAACACATGCAACAACACATGCAACAACACATGCAACAACACATGCAACAACACATGCACCCCTCATAAACACTACCCTGTCACCGGCAGTTTTCTAAATACATTAGGACGTCATCCTTTTACCATATTGTCAGAAGCATCATCAGACCTTGGTAGTAGCCTATTTCATATCTCTCTTTCGATGCATTTCTCTGGAAACCAAGCCTGAGAAACATGGAAAAATGTCTAATTCTGATGTGAGACTGTGAGAGCTGGTAGCTTTTATGAGCTCGAGAAATGTAGCAAACTTTCCCCCACCTTTTAGATAAGAAAATATCCGTCTACCATTCTGCCATGTCAACCATCCATCCAAATCAAATAATTCCATGTGTCCGTCTTTGTCTTTCTGAACGTTCACTCACGTAGCCTATTCCATGATATGGGATAATCCAAAGAGCAACACAGCAGCTGTTGATTGCCAGTCATCATCATTCATCACGTAGCCTTTGCTATATATAATCAACACACCATTTTCAAAGACTATGGTATTTGATGCAAACATACAAAAATACTTTTGCATTTGATTCAATCACATCACATTGTCTTGTTCGCTCAAGGAAGGCAATTTGGCCCTGGCTTGCAAACGAAATATTCAATTTCGCTGTCATTACAGAATGTAGATTATTTTCGTAGATCTGCGTTAGTCCACAAAAGTTCTATCTAGCGCCCCAGTGAGGGGGAGGGTCGCATAACCTTGTGACCTAGCTCTAGCTCTACTTCACTCTCCCTGATTGAGAGAGGCGTACACTGTGGCAGACAGTCCAACAGTGAGCCAGACAGGTTTAGGCACTTTGACAAATTTCAGAAATTTGCCGTTGTTCCCCTTTAAATTACTTTGAGACATTCCATGTCAAACTGACATATCCAGGGCAGAGTGGGCGAATGTTGACTGCTTTATGGTTGCAGTAAAATCAACATAGTCGTCAAGTTCAAATCTGATGAAGCAACGTGAGGAAGACGGATGCTTTCCCCACGATCAGCGGTGTTCCCAATAGACACGCCCGTTGAATAAATACAATTAAGAACTATGATGTTCTGCCAGAGCTCTGACTATGGACCGGTGGTCCTCAATCCTGGTCCTGGGGACCCAAATGGGTGCACATTGTTGTTTTTGCCCTAACACTACACACCGGATTCCAATAATCAACTCATAATCAGGCTTGGATGAATTGAATCCGGTGTGTTGTGCTAGGGCAAAACCAAAAATGTTCACCCCTTCGGGTCCCCAGGACCAGGGTTTGAGAGCCACTGATCTAGATTGATTAAGATGTAGTTTTATGGTCCAGGACTGGCAAATCATATTATATGAGTGCATTACAGGCTCTGTGTATCCCTGACCTTTAGTTTCAACCACTGTGGGTAGGAGGCAGGTCATCCTATACAGCAGGAGAACATCAGCACTACTATCAAAATATACGACTGCGACTGTGTGTGTGGCGAGGGCCAAAGATTTATGCTCTCATGCCAAATAAAGAGGTCATCGAAATCTGAACGATGATGATTTCATCCCATAAATCAACGTAATGTATTCAACAATGTCCTCCAGCTGTGGCCATGGCTGTCTGACAAAGGTGACCTGGTCTGAAGGCGTTTTTATTACAGCATGAAAACAACAACAACAACAACCACAACATGGCACCCTGTCACTTGTAGCCACAGGCTAGTATGTTTTCTGGGTTGCACTAAATTAGGTCATCTTAAGGTCCTCCTACATGTCAATATGTCAAATGAAATATCCGTAATGAAACGAGAGGAATACAATTTAAGGAAACTGTAATGAGTTGTTTACATTGCATGCATCACCTAATTGGTGGCAGTTTCCTTATTCGTCACAGTTTTACATGGGTTCATAATATAAATGATCTCCAAATGATGCTTCATGATAACAGCTGACATGCATAATATTCACCCGAGCAGTTGGATAAGCAAGACATTCCTTTTAGGAGAGCATTTTTTGTCCATAGTTCTTAGTTCCCAAGAGACTTACAATGAACAGGTACAGATGTATGATATTAATTTGAGCCAGTTCGCTACAGCAGGAAAATAATCCTGCAGCAACAGAAAATGTGGATTATTATTATGTGAATTATAATTAGTAGACATTTTTTTGTAGGGGTTGATATGTTTTTCGTAATGGAAAATGAAGTCTGAAATTTCAGTGGAATTATAAACTTTCGAAGCCTTTTTAAGCCTCAAATACACTGCATAGCAGGTAAGTTCTCCTGCAACAGGGCGATCAAATTAAGATCCTACATCTGTAGGGTTGTTATTTGTGTGCATGTCTTTGCACAGTAGCTTGAATTCTTCTTTCATACCTGCATCACAGGTGGGAGAGCACTGGGACCAGTCGCTGAAGGGGGTGATGATGCAGTCCCTCTTACAGGGCATTCGACAGGGTCGCACTGTACCTGGACGAGGACTCTCAGGACATCTACATGGTAAACATACACACACTACTGGTAACACATGCAAACATATAGCTGGTAACACACAAACGCAGGCTTCTCACTTTGGCTGCAGGAATTCAAATTCGTAATCCGATTGGCCAAGAGCCATGGAGCTATCGAAGGACAGTGGTGGATTCTTTGCTTAGAAGATAGTCCTCTCAGAAAGTACGGTAGCCTGCTTGGCTTCCTACTATGTCATTTTTGTTGTTGTTGTAAAACCACTTGGCTTTTACAGAGATAAATCCAGTGTTTCTGAAGCACAAACTAGGACAACAGGAAGTAACTGTCTGTTAGGAAGTCCTATGTCTTATGTCCATGACAATCGATACCACTGACAGATGAGGAAAGAGAAGATCATGTTATGTCTTATGTGGGGGCAATGTGAACATTACCTACAGTCTACGGCTTTGGCAGCCTTTCTTAATATTCATTCCTCTTCAATGGAGAATCTGCATTTAATTCCTCCAGGCTAGATTCAATTCACTATAGATAAGACCCTCCATGGGATTCCTTCCCGTTTTAAATTGATTCTATTACTGGACGATAATCCGTTAGATCGCTGGGATTGTGGTTGGAGCCGGTCTTCATATTTAACGGACAAAGGGTTATATGTAATCTTCAGCCTATAAGTTATAAGTACCTCTGATCCCCAGTGAATGGCCACTGGATGAAGATAAACGGGGGGAAATTGTCCGTCTACATCAAGTAATCTGATTTTTCGGAACATGGGCTCTTCTGGGGCTTTTTAAGTGATGTTCCGGCTCTATTTCCTCATCCTATTGCTGAGATAGCATAGATAGCCTAGCTAGCGCTGATCATCTGGCTCAGGTTCACACACTGGGAGTAGGAGCAGTCTTCTCCTGGGGTTGCTCCACTCGTTAGCGCCGTGTCGTCAGGGGAGAAATAGGGTGCCTCAGGGTGCCTCACACGCACAATGTGATAGTGCAGCAGGCAGCCATGCGAAGAGAGGAGAGATTTATGTTTAATACCAATAGAGAGGGAGCTAAATCCCTCTTTAGTGAGACAAATCCTCTGGCACGTTCGTACACTGTTTCTACACTCCAAAGCAGTGCTCGGGGATGGAGAATAGAGAGCTGCTGCTGCTGCTGCTGATGATGATAAATATGGGTCAGGCTTGGATCAAATCAGTTTCCTATTTCCTCTTTAGGTTTAAAGAGTTTACACGAATGAACGGCAATCAGCAACAGGCGCAAAGGTCATGGGAACCTGTTTAAGGACAAGCTACTTCAGAAGACTTTCAAAAGAGAAGCCTACAGGTAGCAATCATCTAGGGAAAACAATGGAAGATGAGACACGACAACATGACCCAGATGGAGCTTTTGAGCTGAGCATTAAGCACCTCACTACACCTCACAGGACTAATGCTGGATGCCCTCCGGCAGACAGAGGCATCCCTACCGTTCCTTTTCAGTTTTAACGACATTCCAGACGAAACACGGTCAAAATACGAGACACAGCAACATGACCCAGATTGAGTGGTTGACCCGAGCACTTAACTACCTCACATGACTAATGCGTAACTAATGCTTAACTAATGCTTAACCAATGCTGAACTAATGCTCCAGCAGACAGAAACATTCCTACTGTTCCCTGTTACTTTAATTGTATTTTAGGCCAGGTGTAATGATAGGTATTACGCGAATTTGGAGGCTAAAAATGTAAGTACATTCTCATTGGGAAGAAAAACAGGCCGTGTTCATTGCCAGAACACAATACCGGCGCCACAGAAAACTTCACCGCTATTGAAGTATGCAGACTTTTTGACTAATTAAAGCATCCTCTGGTTTTGGCCGACTTGTTTTCCCTGCTAGTGTTATCACGTCTTAATGATCTTTCAATGTAATGATTTGTAGTGAGGCAAGAAACACAACGTTTACTCTTGAGTCTGTCCCACAGCACATCATTAAGAAGAGTCTGCTAGGGTATGTTTTTTTGTTCTGCTATTTGCTATTATCGCTTCAATAATCTGTTCGGCAAGAGATTCTTCCAGATGAGCATACTGTGTGGTTGAACAGACAGTGAAGAAACGTCGCAACCTACAACATTTTAAGAGACTGCAAAAAGCACACACAGCCTGGCACAAAATGATAAGCACTAATTAAATTCATTATTAACAAGTACAACAGCAAATCAAACACATTTTGTTTAATATTCGGGGAGAAAACAGCTCCGGCTTTGCGTACGTTTCTTTGGCCTCTGTCTCGACAGCTTTCAACCATCCGTCACTGTCATCCACAGTGACTAAACACATTTGTTGTTAGGACACATCCATGTACTTGACTATGACTGTCAAACACTATCACAATTATTCATCCCAACTCCTTTTCCGACAGTCCACGTAAGCACCAGTGCAATCACACAAACGCATCGGGCGTCAATCCCCATGCAAAATTGTCACAATCAATAAACCAAGATGTTTTAGTTCCAAATCCCGCTGCAGTACTCTGTATATAGATGGATAGAAGCGTATGCCTGAGGGAGTGACATATTTGTCTCGGAGAGACTCTCTTCTCTATTGGGATTTGACAGTGTGTGTGGTGACACTGTGTGAGGTTCACTGCCTCGGGGTGTGTGAAGATAGCTCTGAGCCCTCTGTGAGTGAGCTGGAGCACATCTGCATACACACCAGCGAGGCAGACGTGTGTACTTGGCAGGTAGGTTTGATTAGCGCTCCCCCAGGGCCTCTGCTAGGTTCCCGGGGGAGTGCTAATCAAACCTACCTGCCAAGTAGGATGGTGGGAAGAGAAGACACAGGTGGAAAAATAACAACTAGAGACCATGTCAAGGCACAATGCAGGGCACTGAGTGCAGGCAAGGTGAAACCACCTCGACACTTAAGCTAGATAGCTGGTGGGCTTAGCGGTTCAGTTTCGAGATGAGTCCACACCATCTCTCCCAAGCAAACGGAAAAGATTGGCACCAATTATCGACGCACCCTGACATAAGACCACTTTTCAAGTCTTACACTGACGGACAAATATTGATTTTAGAATTAACTATCCCTTCACAACAAAGGACTTATAGACAAGGCACTGAGAGAAGGCACTTTTGGAGCTTTGCCAGCTTTAGCAGTCTTAACCTAATCCGCCATGACAGGGGAAAGCCTTTTTAAGAGCAACAGTGGCTTGAAAGAATGCAAAACATGCAGGAAAGTTATTTCATAACAAAGGCAAAATACAGTGGCCTTAAAAGGATATGGACTCCATAGTAAAGCCTATAATGGCCCAGCACCTTGGACTGGGAGGTTTTATCCTGCCAGGTGAAAATGACTTCAGGACCTTGGATAGCAGATCCGTAAACTGTAGACTTACGGCTAAGGTTTCTGGATCTTAAATACAGCAGGTGAATTAGTTAAATAAACACAACATCCCACCTAGATAAGCCTAGCAGAGCAAATCAGCACCCCATTCAAGAGCACAACGTTAGGCTAACTGTAAAGTAAACTTATCGATGCATTTTGAGGCTGCGGTGTTATGTTCTGCATTGCAAACCATCGACATCCTGCATCTCTCATCTTGTGGTGATTTAATTGCCTTAAAGAATCAAAGCCACTTAATTACTGTCATTATCATCAGTGGGAAATTACACAGGCCTAAATGAACAGGGTTAATTAGCCTGTTTGGGACGGCATATATATTTATTTATCTGGGATTGGCTGTGGAGTAGAGATAGGGCTTGAGAGCTGCTCTTCCTACTGTATGACTTCTTGTCATACCTTTCTAACTCTCTCTCTCTCTCTCTCTCTCTCTCTCTCTCTCTCTCTCTTTCTAACTATCTTTCTCTCTCTAACTCTCTCTCTCTCTCTCTTTCTTTCTAACTCACTTTCTAACTATCTTTCTCTCTTTCTAACTCTCTCTCTCTCTTTAACTCACTAACTCTCTTTCTAACTCTCTTTCTAACTCTCTCTCTCTCTCTCTCTCTCTCTAACTCACTTTCTAACTCTCTTTCTAACTCTCTCTCTCTTTCTCTCACTTTCTCTCTTTCTAACTCTCTCTCTCTCTTTCTCTCTCTCTTTCTCTCTTTCTAACTCACTCTCTCTCTTTCTAACTCTCTCTCTCTCTCTCTCTCTTTCTAACTCACTTTCTAACTCTCTTTCTAACTCGCTCTCTCTCTTTCTAACTCACTTTCTAACTCTTTCTCTCTTTCTAACTCTCTCTCTCTCTCTTTCTAACACACTCTCTCTCTTTCTAACTCTCTCTCTTTCTAACTCACTTTCTAACTCTCTCTCTCTCTCTCTCTCTTTCTAACTCTCTCTCTTTCTAACTCTCTCTCTTTCTAACTCTCTCTCTCTCTCTTTCTAACTCTCTCTCTCTTTCTAACTCTCTCTCTCTTTCTAACTCTCTCTCTCTGTAAGTCACTTTCTAACTCTCTCTCTCTGTAACTTACTTTCGAACTCTCTTTCTAACTCTCTCTCTTTCTAACTCTCTCTCTTTCTAACTCTCTCTCTCTCTCTCTAACTCTCTTTCTAACTCTCTCTCTTTCTTTCTGTAAGTCACTTTCTAACTCTCTCTCTCTTTCTAACTCTCTCTCTCTTTCTAACTCTCTCTCTCTTTCTAACTCTCTCTCTCTTTCTAACTCTCTCTCTCTGTAAATCACTTTCTAACTCTCTCTCTCTGTAACTTACTTTCTAACTCTCTCTCTCTCTTTCTGTAAGTCACTTTCTAACTCTCTCTCTCTTTCTAACTCTCTCTCTTTCTAACTCTCTCTCTTTCTAACTCTCTCTCTTTCTAACTCTCTCTCTCTGTAACTCACTTTCTAACTCTCTCTCTCTGTAACTTACTTTCTAACTCTCTCTCTCTCTTTCTGTAAGTCACTTTCTAACTCTCTCTCTCTCTTTCTGTAAGTCACTTTCTAACTCTCTCTCTCTCTCTCTCTCTCTGTAAATCACTTTCTAACTCTCTCTCTCTGTAACTTACTTTCTAACTCTCTCTCTCTCTTTCTGTAAGTCACTTTCTAACTCTCTCTCTCTTTCTAACTCTCTCTCTCTTTCTAACTCTCTCTCTCTGTAAATCACTTTCTAACTCTCTCTCTCTGTAACTCACTTTCTAACTCTCTCTCTCTGTAACTTACTTTCTAACTCTCTCTCTCTCTTTCTGTAAGTCACTTTCTAACTCTCTCTCTCTCTTTCTGTAAGTCACTTTCTAACTCTCTCTCTCTCTCTCTCTCTCTCTTTCTAACTCTCTCTCTTTCTAACTCTCTCTCTTTCTAACTCTCTCTCTCTCTCTCTCTCTCTAACTCACTTTCTAACTCTCTCTCTCTCGAACTCTCTTTCTAACTCTCTCTCTTTCTAACTCTCTCTCTCTGTAACTTACTTTCTAACTCTCTCTCTCTCTTTCTGTAAGTCACTTTCTAACTCTCTCTCTCTTTCTAACTCTCTCTCTTTCTAACTCTCTCTCTTTCTAACTCTCTCTCTTTCTAACTCTCTCTCTTTCTAACTCTCTCTCTCTGTAACTTACTTTCTAACTCTCTCTCTCTCTTTCTGTAAGTCACTTTCTAACTCTCTCTCTCTTTCTAACTCTCTCTCTTTCTAACTCTCTCTTTCTAACTCTCTCTCTCTCTCTGTAACTTACTTTCTAACTCTCTCTCTCTCTTTCTGTAAGTCACTTTCTAACTCTCTCTCTTTCTAACTCTCTCTCTTTCTAACTCTCTCTCTCTCTCTCTAACTCACTTTCTAACTCTCTCTCTCTCGAACTCTCTTTCTAACTCTCTCTCTTTCTAACTCTCTCTCTTTGTAACTCACTTTCTAACTCTCTCTCTTTCTAACTCTCTCTCTCTCTCTTTCTAACTCTCTCTCTGTAACTCACATTCTAACTCTCTCTCTCTCTTTCTATCTATCTCTCTCTCTCTCTCTCTCTCTTTCAAACTCACTTTCTAATTATCTCTCTCTTTCTAACTCTCTCTCTCTTTCTAACTCTCTCTCTCTCTTTCTAACTCTCTCTCTGTAACTCACATTCTAACTCTCTCTCTCTCTTTCTATCTATCTCTCTCTCTCTCTTTCAAACTCACTTTCTAATTATCTCTCTCTTTCTAACTCTCTCTCTCTTTCTAACTCTCTCTCTCTCTTTCTAACTCTCTCTCTCTCTTTCTAACTCTCTCTCTCTCTTTCTATCTCTCTCTCTCTCTTTCAAACTCACTTTCTAACTCTCTCTCTCTTTCTAACTCACTTTCTAACTCTCTCTCTCTCTTTCTAACTCTCTCTCTCTTTCAATCTCTCTCTCTCTTTCTAACTCACTTTCTAACTCTCTCTCTCTTTCTAACTCTCTCTCTCTCTCTCTCTCTCTTTCTAACTCTCTCTCTCTTTCTAACTCTTTCTAACTCTCTCTCTCTCTCTCTCTTTCTAACTCTCTCTCTTTCTAACTCTCTCTCTTTCTAACTCTCTCTCTCTCTCCTTCTAACTCACTCTCTCTCTCTTTCTAACTCACTTTCTAACTCACTTTCTAACTCTTTCTCTCTCTCTCTCGCTCTCGCTCTCTCGCTCTCTCACAGACTCATGCACGCGTACACACACAGGGCCTAAATGTTCTTACTTCTTGGGTGGCACCTGTCCCACGTTGACCCGGACACAGATGACCTTGCGTGTCTGCATGCCCCGGGAGCAGGGGCCCTGCCCACTGCTGTTGGGGCCGGCAGCAGACCTGGGGCCAGTGGTGGTGTTGAGGGCTGAGGCTGAGGGGTCTTCAGTACAGGTGCCCCAGGGGCCAGTCTGCCAGTGGTACACCGTACATGCATGCTCGTTGCAGTTACGTACCTCCTGCAGGGAACTGCTGTTGGGGCACATGCCACCACCTAGGAACATGCACCCACACACGCACACGCACAAACAAATGCACACACATAGAAAGGGCAAGCTGATGAGTTACTTTATAGAGGTTTGGCATCGTGCACAATGACAGTGCAACATATAAAAAGCAATAAGTTCAAATTCTCTACCACACCACACACATATACAGGGTAGTCCCAATGTCATCAGTCAGGGAGGCTCTGGCTTAGACATGAAGGCCTTACAAAATAACAGATTCTGCCATAACAAAGTCTGAAAGATTCAGCCAATTATTGATAGTGACAGTCCATGATGGTGTTGAAAGGCTTGACCTCCCCCGGTGATTGACAATGCATTTTAATCCTCCAGCCCACTTTGAGGCTCAGACGATTCATCTCCTCCTACTGCTAGTTGCAAGTCTGATTACCAACCCACTTCTCCACCTCTGTTGGATTTACATCCAACACATCCAACATCACCCTGTCCCTTCCTCACCTCTCTCTCTGTCTCTCTCGCTCTCTCTCTTCTGTCTGTCAGTCTCAACATCACCCTGTCCCTTCCTCACCTCTCTCTCTGTCTCTCTCTCGCTCTCTCTCTTCTGTCTGTCAGTCTCAACATCACCCTGTCTCAACATCACCCTGTCCCTTCCTCACCTCTCTCTCTGTCTCTCTCTCGCTCTCTCTCTTCTGTCTGTCAGTCTCAACATCACCCTGTCTCAACATCACCCTGTCCCTTCCTCACCTCTCTGTCTGTCTCTCTCTCGCTCTCTCTCTTCTGTCTGTCAGTCTCAACATCACCCTGTCCCTTCCTCACCTCTCTCTCTGTCTCTCTCTCGCTCTCTCTCTTCTGTCTGTCAGTCTCAACATCACCCTGTCTCAACATCACCCTGTCCCTTCCTCACCTCTCTCTCTGTCTCTCTCTGTCGCTCTCTCTCATGTGCTCTCTCTCTCTCTCTCTCTCTCTCTCTTCTGTCTGTCAGTCACTCTCTCTCGGTCTCTCTCATCTCTGTTCAGTGGAGGCAGGTGGGTCGATTCAGAGCCCTTAGTGCTTCAGAGTAATTGCTGACACTTACAGGTTTGGGCAGTGATGAAGGGGCATTGTGGGACTGTAAGTCCTCCACACCTGCAACATCCTGAGATGAAAGCCAACCTGTTCCATAATGAGCAGCAGTGGTGTTGTTCACAGGCCGGTCAATGTGGAATGCCAACTCAGACTAATGATGGCAAACGAACAGACCTCCTCCTCCTTCCTTTCTGCTGACTGCTACCTGCTTACATCGCTGACGAACCATGTCGGTTTGCTGGATCTGCCAATAGTGTAAACTAACCAGACAAATAAGCCACATATGGTGCCCAGACTGACCTAGAAAAGTGGTTTGGTTGGGCAGCGGTAAAGGTCTATGTCGATTCTACAGGGAGTTGTAGTGGATGATTTATGAATGGTGAAGCAACTTGGGTCCAGTCTCAATGTGACAAGTGGGATCGCTTTAATGCTACTCAAAGGATGCGGCTCATGGAATAGGGGTTCATTCATGTTTGCGGTATGAATTTCATCACTTTTCTGACTTATTCATACAATGTACTCGGAAAGACATCCATAATGTATCGGGTGTCTGAGCTAGCGCGGTTACATTTAGTATGCGGCTTATGACATACTGGAGCTTGGGATCACCTAACAGACGGCACACTTGCCTGCTAAAATATCTAGCTTTTGGGAGGTATTCTTCGACAGTAAAAGACACAAAAAATATTGAAGTAGCATACATAATGATGTGAAGACTTTCCACATCGGTGGGGAAGAACACCAATCAGAAAAACTTTAAAGGGCCAATATGCAGTTTCTGTATCCATTTTTGGACTTATAAATGAACAATATCTACCTACTAGAAGAATATAACTTGAAAAATGCCTACTTATTTTAACTGTCGTACCCCGTCAGAACCTAAATTATAATCTTGTTTTACTCCAATGTTTGTAACAAAGTAAATGTAAACAAAACACTCTACACCCTCAAAACAGGTTTAAACCCACCATTTTGATATAATGGATAATCAATCCTTGCATCCATAGCTCTGTCTATACATTTTTAGAGAGGTTGCATTTCTCCAGCCTCATCCTGCAGCGTTTTACTGAAACAGTGACGGGGAGGACACTTTTTTATTGTTTCAATGAGTTGCCCCTTTAAATCATCAACCCATCTCTCTACGCTAACAATATCTACTACTCATCACCTGCTACTACTACTACTACTGTTACTACTACTACTACTACTACTACTACTACTACTACTACTACTGTTACTACTACTACTACTAGTACTACAACCACTACTACTACTACTGTTACTACTACTACTAATACTACTACTACTACAACTACTGCTACTACTACTACCACTGCCAGTACTATTACTAATTTTAAAGATAAAAAATAGAATGTACCAAAAATCTTTGGTAAATTTGGCACCCTTGAAAGACCTTTGGAAAACATTGATATTGAATGTTAAAATTCTCACATCAAGATATGAGAATGTGTAAATACATTTGAAGAATTAGTTGTACTTACTTACTGTACAACAACGACAAAACTTGACGCAACTACGTATTTCACTAGATCTAGTGCTACGAGGACTTTAAATCAAACCCATAGTGCCCAAAGGCTGTCGAGGTATACAGTTGAAGTCAGAAGTTTACATACACCTTAGCCAAATATATTTCATCTCAGTTTTCCACTATTCCTGACATTTAATCCTAGTAAAAATTCCCTGCCTTAGGTCAGTTAGGACCACCACTTGATTGTAGGAATGTGAAATGTCAGAATAATAGTAGGAGGAATTATTTATTTCAGCTTTTATTTCTTTCATCACATTCCCATTGGGTCAGAAGTTTACATACACTCAATTAGTATTTGGTAGCATTGCCTTTAAATTGTTTAACTTGGGTCAAATGTATTGGGTAGCCTTCCACAAGCTTCCCACAATAAGTTGGGTGAATTTTGGACCATTCCTCCTGACAGAGCTGGTGTAAATGAGTCAGGTTTGTAGGCCTCCTTGCTCGCACACGCTTTTTAAGTTCTACCCACAAATTGTCTATAGGTTTGAGGTCAGGGCTTTGTGATGGCCACTCCAATACCTTGACTTTGTTGTCCTTAAGGCATTTTGCCACAACATTGGAAGTATGCTTGGGGTCATTATCCATTTGGAAGACCCATTTGTGACCAATCTTTAACTTCCTGACTGATGTCTTGAGATGTTGCTTCAATATATCCACATCATTTTTCCTCCTTATGATGCCATCTATTTTGTGAAATGCACCAGTCCCTCCTGCAGCAAAGCACCCCCACAAGATGATGTTGCCACCCCCATGATTCACGGTTGGGATGGTGTCCTTCGGCTTGCAAGCCTCCACCTTTTTCCTCCAAACATAACGATGGTCATTATGGCCAAACAGTTCTTGCTTCATCAGACCAGAGGACATTTCTCCAAAAAGTACGATCTTTGTCCCCCATGTGTAGTTGCAAACCGTAGTCTGGCTTTTTATGGCGGTTTTGGAGCAGTGTCTTCTTCCTTGCTGAGCGGCCTTTCAGGTTATGTCGATATAGGACTCCTTCTACTGTGGATATAGATACTTTTGTACATGTTTCCTACAGCATCTTCACAAGGTCTTTTGCTGTTGTTCTGTGATTGATTTGCACTTTTCGCACCAAAGTACGTTCATCTCTAGGAGACAGAACACATCTCCTTCCTGAGCGGTATGATGGCTGCGGGGTCCCATGGTGTTTATACTTGCGTACTATTGTTTGTACAGATGAATGTGATATCTCCAGGCGTTTGGAAACTGCTCCCAAGGATGAACCAGACTTGTGGAGGTCTACAATTATTTTTTTGAGGTCTTGGCTGATTTCTTTTGATTTTCCCATGACATCAAGCAAATAGGCACTGTGTTTGAAGGAAGGCCTTGAAATACATCCACAGGTACATCCACACTCAAATTATGTCAATTAGCCTAACAGAACCTTCTAAAGCCATGACATAATTTTCTGTAATTTTCCAAGCTGTTTAAAGGCACAGTCAACTTAGGGTATGTAAATGTCCGACCCACTGGAATTGTGATACAGTGAATTATAAGTGAAATAATCTGTCTGTAAACAATTGTTGGAAAAATTACTTGACTCATGCACAAAGTAGATGTCCTAACCGACTTGCCAAAACTATAGTTTGTTAACAAGACATTTTTGGAGTGGTTGAAAAACAAGTTTTAATGACTCCAACCTAACTGTATGTAAACTTCCGACTTCAACTGTAACTACAGTAAAGTCTATAAACATTGACAGAAATCCTATTATTTTTTTCATTTGTCAACATATCACTAAGGTTAAATGTAGCTAACAGCTAGTTTCAATCACAAGTGTTACCCTCCATCACTGTGATCCATGCCACTACCATTGCAGTTACTGTAGGGAGGTAACCAACATACAGATCAGCTTTTAGCCAAATGTTTCAATGAAAACAAAAAATCATAGTGACAGACAGACAGACAGACAGACAGACAGACAGACAGACAGACAGACAGACAGACAGACAGACAGACAGACAGACAGACAGACAGACAGACAGACAGACAGACAGACAGTAACATACAGCAACAGGCAGAGACAGACAGTACCAGACAGTAACATACAGCAACAGGCAGAGACAGACAGTACCAGACAGTAACATACAGCAACAGACAGAGAGACAGACAGACAGGCAGTAACAGACAGTAATAGAAAGAGTGCTAGACAGACAGACAGCAACAGACAGTAACAGACAGAGAGGCAGACAGGCAGCAACAGACAGCAACAGACAGAGCGACAGACAGTAACAGACAGTAACAGAAAGAGTGATAGACAGACAGACAGTAACAGACAGAGGGACAGACACTTTGAAGGTCAGTGTGACTTGAAAGCTATATAAAGAGAAAGACCCCCTTAACATGGTATATTAACACTGCAGTAGATATACAACCCAGACCGTACAGAACGGTACACCATCTACAGCACATAGTCTCATAGTCACCTTCGCCAGCGTTGTAGGCCAGTATGGAGCGAGTCCTCAGCTGCTTGCCCTCGATGGTTTTGCTGGAACAGGTTTGGGAGCAGGAGGACCAGGAGGTCCAGTCGCTGAGGACACAGTCCTTAGGGCAAGGCACATCACAGGCGATGGGCTCAGGGGCAGAGGCTCCCCCACACAGCTCCTTGTCCACCATGTCACCTGGGTGGCACAAAAAAACGGTACGGTCAAGGAATGCTCACCATTATAACAATAGAGAAACAATAATTGATTGACCTTTTATGTACCTTTTCAATACAGAAGAAAATCTCTAAGCAACAACAGAATCTGTAATTGTACTACACTTTATATGATTTATAAGAGCAGACTCTTATCCAGAGCCATTTACAGGAGCAATTAGGGTTGAGTGCCTTGCTCAAGGGCACATCGACAGACTTTTTCACCTAGCCAGCTCGGGGAGTCAAACCACTAGGTTACCCACCCCCCATTATAATGTCTACAATATGATCAACTACACCACAATTTCCTGGTCTATTGGTGGGCTTGTTTATATATATTGTTTCCTTAGAGTCATTGAATGCTAATCAATTTCAACCCACACAATTCATTAACATAGACATTCTGTTGTCTTCCCTTTGACATCACAGTTGGATCAAATGTTTGGTAACTGTTTAATAGCGTGCGAGGATAATCTCTACAATATATTAATAATGGTGCCGCTATTCTCAACGCAACTCGATCTGAATAGTTTATTAGCTTTGGACAAAGTAAGTACAAACTCACATGGGACTTAAACATTTTACACTCATGACCGCTTCAGTGGGTTGTACTATTAAGCCAAATATTCTGTATGTGCTTTTAACAGGTAAACCTTTTACTGTTTGTGGGCTAAATCAGGGTCACACAAACACATCTACTTTGAAACAAAAGTATATTCCTCACCCACATGGTTATGGGCTTACAGCCAGCCACCTGCACCATGTCAGATATAGAGTTGAAATGTATTACATTTTGCGTTTGCATCCCAATATTACACTCCACATACATCACAGAAGACTGAAACATAACAAAACCGTTTGACATAGAAACACCGGATTTTCTGTTGTTTTAAAAAAAGAAGACGTAGAGTAATTATGAAATTATGAAAAATAGTAGGGAATATTGTTGCAATGAACTTGAATTCAAAACATTTCTCAACACCCCAAATGAGCAACACAATGGCTCTCCATTGTATATATGTATCTTCCGACGGTTGGCTTTTGCAATTTCAGGCTGAGGATGAGTTGAGCTTCAAACCCTCCTAGTGGCCCGGCCTTTACATTAAGATGACACTTTGAGGAGTATTCAGTGAACCAATCGTGACTGAACCGTGACCGTGTGGAAATGCGAAGGGACAGGGAAACCCAGTGGCTCTCACGGTGGCGAAAACAGGAACGGAACAGAACACCCTTCACTAGAAAAACCCCCAGGCTTTAGTGAGCTGAGAAAAACGGTCCCTTTTAAATGAGTCAGAACAGTTCATATCGGTATAGATTAGATACGCTCAGTATCGACAGTGGAGTTTCAATGACATTTGTATAGACTTTTGTCTGCGGTGTGGCTGATGTGTGGTTGGTGTGGCAGTATCGTGGAGATATTGAGCCCAAAGTCTCTAGGGCGAAAAGTAGCACGAAATCATAACACAACAAATCCATTTCCATCAGCGGAGACAGGGGGAATCGGTCAACTCCAGTCGAGATATTCGGAAAAACACAAAGAGGTTGTGCTTCTCACTAAGCTACTAGGATGGTATCACCTGACCTGGCAATAACCCCAAATGACACTGGTGGATGTACATGTACAGCATGTGTCCTGTATGAGGTGAGATGACAATGTAACGTAGGTTGAGGAACTTTGTAAATATTTCCGTTTTTCAGAATTAGGAGGATGACAAGAGGTCACTGTCAAAGGAGTATCGTAGGAGTATGATTTGGACTCAATCCATTACGGTGCCTGTGTATCTCTTAGTCAACACTCAAACTAGGAATGATGAGTATACTTGGGATTGGTAACATATCATCTTTGTCAATTACACCCACATTCTGAAACCTGCTCGAAAACCCAGACAGCATCTCTCTGCAACGACCGCCATTGTCTTCAGTCAAACATTCTTCAGTAATAAATTGGAACAGTAAAACCACGTAGCTGCAAAGTTGAGGGAGTCCCCGAGACTCAGGGCCGGAGAGAATTGATTTGATTTAGTGCGAGCAGGGTTTAATTGCTCTGGCTGAGAGAGTGAAAAGGAGGGAGTACAATATGTGGCTATGCTGAGCTAGGGAAGCGTTAAAGGAGACAGGGAGGGGGAAGTGAGGTGGGGGAGGGCGTCTGGAGAGAACTCTATGATAAATGGCAGCCATGATAAATGGCAGGGCGGCTAAACACCATTCTCTCTAGTCGTCTCCAGCTCTTCACTCACTTACAGTGTAGCCATAAGTTAGAGGGTTGGTAGAGAGGTCACCTTGAGCAACATGATTTTTCATCCAGAGGGTGAGACCCTGACTTAAGGCATCAGCATGCTTCAGTTCGGCTGGTGCCTGTGCTTGTGTACTCTCTTAAAAGACATTCGCTTGAAAAACAAGAAGAAAGCGGCAATGGTACTGTTTGTCCATTTTGAGATGCCGTAGCCAGTATATACATGTCCTCAAAATAATCAGAATGAATCTAAGATGACTCAAGAAATCTGCCATTCATTTTGACATTTCTGCCAAGGAGATCTTAGCCGCTAACTAAGATGTTTGGTGCAGTATTTATCAATCAAAAAAAAAAGTGCTTTAAAATGAGTCGCCTTTATTGAAAACTCTCTACCGTTGACCAATCACCAACGAAGGGGCGTAGACTTCTGGTCCGAACTTGCCTCCAGAAAAAATTGTATGGGCCCAAACAGCCGAAAAAACCCTCGCCGAAGTCACTTGAGGATATTCAGAGACTTGTCCTGATGCCACTCCTGCATTGTCTCGGCTGTGTGCTTAGGATCGTTGTCCTGTTGGAAGGTGAACCTTCGCCCCAGTCTGAGGTCTGAGCGCTCTGGAGCAGGTTTTCATCAAGGATCTCTCTCTCTACCTTGCTCCGTTCGTCTTTCCCTCGATTCTGACTAGTCTCCCAGTCCCTGCTGCTGAAAAACATCCCCACAGCATGATAATTCCACCACCATGCTTCACCGTAGGGATGTGTCAGGTTTCCTCCAGACATGGCATTCAGGCCAAAAAGTGGAATCTTGGTTTCATCAGACAGAGAATCTTGTTTCTCATGGTCTGAGTGTCTTCAGGAGCATTTTGGCAAACTCCAAGCAAGATGTCATGTGCCTTTTACTGAGGAGTAGCTTCCACCTGGCCACTCTACCATAAAGGCCTGATTGGTGGGGTGCTACAGAGATGGTTGTCCTTCTGGAAGGTCCTCCCATCTCCACAGAGGAACTCTAGAGCTCTGTCAGACCAACCATCAGGTTCTTGGTCACCTCCCTCACAAAGGTCCTTCTGCCCCAAATGCTCAGTTTGGCCGGGCGGACAGCTCTTGGAAGAGTCTTGGTGGTTCCAAACTTCTTCCATTTAAAAATGATGGAGGCCACTGTGTTCTTGGGGACCTTCAATGCTGCAGACATTTTTCCCAGATCCAGATCTGTGCTGCGACACAATCCTGTCTCGGACCTCTACGGACAATTCCTTCAACCTCATGTCTTGTTTTTTGCTCTGACATGCACTGTCAACTGCGGAACCTTATACAGACAGGTGTGTGCCGTTCCAAATCATGTCCATTCAATTGAATTTTCCACATGTGGACTTCCACATGTGGACAAGTTGTAGAAACATCACAAGGTTAATCAATGGAAACAGGATACAACTGAGCTCAATTTCGAGTCTCATAGCAAAGGGTCTGAATACTTATGTAAATAAGGTACTTCTGTTTTTTATTTTTAAGAAATGTGCAAACTTTGCTTTGTCATTATGGGGTATTTGTTGTAGATTGATGAGGACACATCTTTATTTAATCAATTTGAGAATAAGGTTGTTACGTAACAAAAGGTGGAAAGTCAAAGGGTCTGAATACTTTCTGAATGCACTGTATATTATGACAACATTTTATGACGTTTTTCTTTATTTTGGACTTCGGTGAGTTTCTTTTCCGAACTGTTTCGACTGGGAAGCATGCGGACACCTTTATTCATCATAGATGTAAATAGTTCATCTGGAAGTGGTGGGCTACTCTTAGTGGGATCAGGGAGCTGAGCTGACAATGTGGTGAATTCTGAGCATAATAGTAAGTCAGAATACTATAGTACAGTTTTATTGGACTATGCTGACAACATTTCAACCAGTTGCTGGTTGTAAGGACGCCATTTCAATCAGTTTTGCCTGTTGGCAGTGTTCTACATGAATTAGTCAAGCAAACGTTCACTGAAAATAAAGGAGTCTATAATGTGCATTAACCGAATCAATAAACCTATAGACTGCAATCACAGAGCTTTATCTACAATCACACGGCAACGATTATGGAGACGAAGTTTAATGGAATTAACGAGGGAAAAATCCAATTGAAATAATATTTTTTCCGATAATTGGTTATTACTATGATTTTCCTCACCAGTGCTGTTGACACACTGGACCTGAGGTATCTGTGTCCCGGGGCCACACGGCAGCTCCCCGTCCGGGATACACTCATCCAGTCTGACCAGGCGCCAGTCCCAGCAGCTGGGTTCGTCACATGGGACAGCCTCAACCAGGTGAGGACAGTTCCCTGGTCCACCTGTTGGCTCATTGCTGATCTCCCGTTTCCTCAGTTTAAAACCTGCCGAAGGAAAAAATACACATTATTCCATTTAAGATGAAAAATATAGAATGAAAAATACATAAAACCATATGAAAAAATATATAAAATAAAAAAAATACATAATATGCCTAATTGTCCTCCATTGGAATTGATCTCTTCAACAGCTCTCTCGAAATGGAATAATAGGATATGCTACTATGATAAGACTGGGATTAGTGTACAAGTGCAAGCAAATAATTGCCCAGTTAATTGTTGGCACTTTACCAGATACTGTGATCATAATGACCATAAATTGATACAAAAGAGAGGATTTCACTGTGAAGAGCCAGCGTGTAATTATCATGTGGGTGTTGGACCATCCACAGATGTTAGATACTACCTTTATGCCAGAACACGTTTATACAAGAGGACCTCACAATGGCTACAATAACACCAACTACTATATATGCACAGATAATTACTGTATAATCTTCTGAAACAATCATGTTCTGTTCTGTAAATTCCATAACACCATGCATACCTGATGGCAAATATTAATCATATAACAATCATATGACATACCGTATGGCAAGTTAACACTTAACTATTTTTCATCTGTGAAAAACAGTGGTATGGCAGTTGATATTAGTTTGATAAGAGGAACATACAATGTATATTAAAAAACATAATACCACATGTGTGTTCTGAAAGCATTATGTTAGCATTACGACATCGAATGTATCCACAGTCACCTGAAACATTCCAACCCGTACCCATTAAGGCCTTGTAGCTGACATACAGGCAACACTTCATTTGGATAGTCCCAAGTAGATGGTTTATAGGTGTTCAATATCTGTCAACAACATTTCAACTAACTATCAGTGGATAGTAACCCCGGCCCTAACTTGAACCCTTATCCTAACCCTGAACTTAACTTTTACGGAACCCTTATTCTGAACCTAACCCTAACCGTAGCAAGCATTTGTTGATCAACAGAGAGTTTGTTACTACTACGACCATCCGTAGATCATCTACATGGGACTATCCAAATAAAGTGTGATCGACATACGATAGTCCCACTCGAAGGCTTATCCACACACCTTTCTTCCCTTCTTGGACGTCACAGTTCTCATAGGTGCAGGGTCCCCAGGCCCCCCATGGGGACACTTCACACTCGATGGGACAGAGGATGTGACACAGCTGGGACGTGTTGGGGACGGGACCCCCGCACAGCTTGCTGTCCACAGGACGGGATGCTTGGGACATGGAACATTCAAATGTACTTACATTATAGTCAGAAATATACTGATATATTCAGAAATATATGTACACACCCCTATATATTTATTTGTAAAGTGAAGCTAAAACATTACATTTGGCTCTATACTCCATCATTTTGGATTTGAGATTTTTCTTTAAATGTTTCATATGTGGCGACAGTACAGAATGTCACCTTTAATTTGATACAAATGAAAATACCCTCAAATTAAAGGTGCCATTCTGTACAGTCGCCTCATATGAAATGTATGTAGTCCCCCCATTCCAGTGACAAAGTTACAGAAGGCACTAATATCATACCCCGAAGACATGCTAACCTTTCACCATTAGCATTTTTTTTTGGGGGGTATGATATTTACGCCTCTGTAACTTCTCACTCATCATTGTTCATGATTATCCGTAATCAGGGTACACATTAAATCAAATCAAATTGTATTTGTCGAGTGCTTCATAAACAACAGGTGTAGACTAATGGTAGAATAATGAGGCCTTTTCCAACAATGCAGAGAGAAAGATAAAGATACATGATTTACCATTTTCGTTTGTGCACAACATAATCTGAAACACAACCAAAACAAAACTGCAAAAGCTTGATGTAATTACTACATGCTAGAAATATGGCTTTTTCTTTTCACTACACATTAGTGAATTTGTCCAAATACTTGACACCTTCCAATGGGGAGACTAGATACATAAAGTATTTGTAATTTCTTAACGGTAAAACAGATATGCATGGAAATACCCTCAAACAAAAAGTGACATTCTGTATGAAACATTTGATCTCAAATCCAAAATTCTGGAGTATAGAGCCAAATTAAATGTTTTAGTTTCACTGTCCAAACAAATAATTTGGGGAGTGTACATACCAACATAGTCATAAATATACTGATATATTCTGAAATATACCGATATACCCAGACAAATACTGAGAAATAGATGAACAAATATACTGAGAAACAGATGAACTGCTAGATTAGATACAGCAGTGGTACTGTAAGTCTTTTCTTGGAATCGGCTGAGTATATTTTCCATTTGTCCGTTTGATCTCATCCCGTACTTGTCTTCATGCAGAATGTTTACTAGTGTGCTTGGCTATGACAATGCAGAGGAAAATGCCAAACGGGGAAAAAACATTGGCTTTTCCTTTTAAGCACGCCTGCACGGTACATAAGGTCCCAGAAGAGAGCACATGAAACCCACAGTAGAGGTCTACAGTCTGTGAAGTGCTGCCATGTTCCTTCTAATTTCCCTTTGTTATAATCGCCCCACTGTTAGCATACCGTTAGCATTTCAGGGTGATAAATGAACTCTAATGAACCTTTCAGCAGCTATCTAACACTTGAAACAACAGGAAGCACGGCCCTACGCTCTCACTGAAGACACATGAAGGCTGTGCCGAAGGTGTGAGAGAGCTGCAGTGTCTCCTCTCATACATATTCTATGAAGAATAATCCAGTGCTATGATTCCCCTGTTGTAAACGCTTCAGATTTAGAAGCTGTACACACAATGCGTATATTCCCACAGAGGAACTTCACTTCACGCAAAGGAACAAAAGAGAGGTTGTTTTTCTCGGCAGGAGAATAAGTGAAGCCGACTGTGAGACGCCATTTTCTGGATGTTTCTTAAATGCACTTGAATAAAGGGGTTTGTTTGGAGTTGGGGTTGAAAGTTTGGTGGGTGGTTTTGTGTGTCTGTCACATCAAAGCTGTTTTGGGACGCAGCAAATCTCTGGTTGTTCTGGTTGATGCAACAAAGACTCTTGATCACCTGACAGATTGTCCAAAGCAAAATGTACTACCATTGGCTACACTGTCTAATTGACACCCCTCTGCCACAGCATATGAACACACACACGCACAGAGGCAATGTGCCGAGGCACGTGGGAACACATGTGGACACCAACAGATACACAAATGCACGTACACACACATGTAGACACATACACCTGTAAATATGCACATACATGTACAGACACTCAATCTATGATCCAAACATTGCATCAACGGTTGCAACACTTTCAATCCATTACACTTGTACACAAACACACTTTCTCCTTAAGCCGGTTGTGAAGATCAAGATGTCCTCAAACGTCTCTCTCCCTAACTGACAGCTCCAACAATACGTTCAGCGCTTCAAGTCTTATCAAGTCAAGAGAGCTGAAAAATAATTATACCGAACCTACAGCGAAAAGCAAGCGCAGCTTTGAAATTGATATGCAAAAGGCATCATTCCCTTACAAATAGTCAAATACTGCATTTGGTAAGCCTGATAATCCTTGTATTATTAGTGTGTAGAACAGACTTAAATCTAAGTACATCAATCCATTCTGAATAGAAATTGTCGACCAACAGATTAGTGGTGTTTGTGATAAAGAAAAACCCAGCATCTTCATTACACGACTAACACACAATGTGCTTGTATTTCCTGCATTGCAATGAAACTACAATGGCAAATGTCCCCTCGTGCAACTAATGTGAGTGTTGCTTGTTGGTGTGCCAGAGTAGAAAATCAGGAGGGAAAACATCTCACAGATGCTTTGCATATTCCATCTGGAAAAACAACACTGAGTTATTCCACCATTCCCACAAAGGCTTAAAGACTCGCCCAGATGTGCCAGGCAAATACTTTGTTGTCTTTTTTCCAAACCATTTCTTGAAAGCGTTTATGCTCCAACTTAGTTGAAAACGCATGTTGGTGTTTCAGAGAGCTACACCACTTGAGACGCAAAATCTGCGGAGAGGCCAACCTATCAAAACACCGTCATAGCATCATCCACCAAAACAGAAATGCATGCATACAGTACATACGGCAACTGAGACATTATTAGGAATGAAAAGGGAAAAGGTAGAAGACAAGAAGTGGCAAGGAGGAGAAGAATGCTGGCCGACAAGGCAGAGAGAGGAGGTTCGGATTGGTCTAAAGCACCTACCTGTAACTTCAAAGCTGATGGATAGAAGAGGGGGAACACTAGGCTTCTGCTGGTTTGAGGTCTGACCCTCTGCGGGCACAGGGAGATACAACTATTAGCAACACAGTCACTGGAAAGGGAGAGGGTTTTGGAAGTTGAGGCATGCGTTGAGTGCTATTGCAGGAGTCTAGCCGTTTTCCAATATGAGAATGAGGCTTGTAGAAAAAATAAGGACGGGAAGCGCTGCAGGGATACACTTGTAGGGATACACATCTTTAAAAATGTAGATTGAAGGTGCTCTAATAAGATCAGTCTAGTTACCCATAGAAACTGATCAGCAGTCAGTTTTGGATTGTCCCCTCTGGAATGCTTAAGGTTTGGATTTAGGGAGGGTAAGGTGATCCTGGACCTGTGTTCTTCTAAGAGCGTGGTGATTTAGTTTATGCATGCAGTGGTGGTTGCTGCAGACTTCATTGAGGCACTGTCTGCCTGTGTCTGTCTCTATCTATGTGGCAGCTGGGGAGATTACCCCCCTGATGGGGGAAGAGGAATCCTGCGCCAGGAAGATAAGAACACTCTCCCTTCTAACTCCCACACACGCACACACACGCACACACACTCAGACAGACACACACGGGAATGCATGCACATGCATGCCCACAACGCACACACACACACGTGGGAACACAAACATACACATACATTTCAACAAAATCGTTAGTACATTCTCCTTTAATGTCAGTCCATCTTTCACTGCATTCTAAAGCAACGTGTTTGTCAACATGCACGAGGAAAGGATGTGGTTTCAGTATAGAAAGAGAAATAGACTGTTGTCAATGCAAAGAAGCCCACATTGACATAAGGACATATAACAGTAGCGACAGAGTATAGACAAACATTTATTCAGAAATGTATTCACACCCCTTGACTTTTTCCAAATGTTGTTGTGTGACAGCCTGAATTGATGATTGATTCAATTGAGATTTTGTGTCACTGATCTACACACAATACCCCATAATGTCAAAGTGGAATTATGTTTTTAGAAATGCTCATATATTAATTCAAAATGTAAAGCTGAAATGTTTTGGGGCAATCCGTCTCCAACCCCTTTGTCACGACAAGGCTAAATCAGTTCAGGAGTAAAAGTTTGCTTAACAAGTCACATAATAAGTTGCATGGACTGCAATAATAGTGTTTAACCAGATTTTAGAATGATCTATCTCATCTCTGTTCTCCACACATACAATTATCTGTAAGGTCCCTCAGTTGAGCAGTGAATTTCAAGCACAGATTCAACCACAAAGACAAGGGAGGTTTTCCAAATTTCGCAAAGAAGCATGGTGCAGTTATTAATTACACTTTGGATGGTGTATCAATACACCCAGTCAATGCAAGGATGCAGGCACCTTTCCAAACTCAGTTGCCGGCGAGGAAGGAAAACGCTTAGGGATTTCACCATGAGGCCAATGGTGATTTTAAAACAGTTAAAGAGTTTAAATAATACAAAGTGCTATGTTTGAGGCAAATCCAACACAAGGCATCACCTAGAACCACTCTTCATATTTTTAAGCATGGTGGTGGCCGCATCATGTTATGGGTATGCTTGGCATTGGCAAAGACTAGGGAGTTTTTGTTGGGGGAAAAAAATAAACAAAATAGAGCTAAACACAGGCAGAAACCTGCAGGAAAAGTTAGTTCAGTCTGCTGTCCAACAGACACCGGGAGACAAAGTCACCTATCAGCTGGACAACTACCTAAAACACAAGGCCAAATATACACTGAAGTTGCTTACCAAGACAACATTGAATGTTCTTGAGTGGCCTAGTTACAGTTTTGATTTAAATCGTCCTGAAAATCTATGGCAACACTTAAAAATGGCTGTCTAGCAATGATCAACAACCAACTTAACAGAGAGTGACTCATTTTTAAAAGAATAATGGGCAAATATTGTACAATACAGGTGTGCAAAAGCTCTTAGCTACTTCCTCAGAAAGACTCACAGCTGTAATGGCTACCAAAGGTGATTATATCATGTATTGACTCAGAGGGTTGAATACTTATCTAATCAAGACATATTAGTGCTTTATTTTCCATTACATTTAAAAAATATATATATAATTTTTCTGCCACTTTGACATTAGAGTATTTTGTGGAGACAAAACAATACAATGACATCAATTTTAATCACACTTTGTAACCCAACAAAATGTGAAAAAAGTCAAGGGGTGTAAATATATTTCTGAAGGCACTTTAGATGTCACTGCTGTGTGTACTGTGTATGATATGACAGAGTTTGTGTGTGTGTGTGTTTGTGTCTTGTGGTGTATCGGTCACTACAGGAGAGATCTTCAGCATAATTAAACGGGCCTAATGTGATTTCTACATAGGTTTTTGGACTTTTAAATGAATAATATATACACATGGATCCTTGAAGAATATAACTTAGAAAGGCCTCATGAACTGTTTACCCCATGAGAACCCGAAACTATAAGCTTGTTTTACTTCATTGTTTGTAAACACTGTAATTGTAAAAAAACAAACACTGTATCGCCTCAAAACACGGTTGAAACTCAAGCTATGCTAGTCCTTGCACCGAATTTGAAAGTGATTCAATTTCTCCAGCCCCATCCCTCAGCTGTTTACCAAATCAGTGGCGGGGTGGCTACTTTGTTGTTGTTTGAACTGCAGATTGCCCCCTTCAAGCTCAAGTTAGCACTTTCTCCTGTGCACTAAAAATATTGTCTGAATAAAATGATCACTCCACCAACAATTACCGCTCCAGCGACAGGAACACCTCCTGATATAATAATTGTGCTTCTCGCGTAATGGAAATGCTTTTTTGTTTTTCTCACACCATCTCCACTGGTGGTGCTTAACCTTAGAATCCTTGCTGATATAATTACCAGTGCAGCATTGACTTAAACTGGGCTTGACGGGTCTGAGAGTCGAAGCCGGAGTGTTCTCACTTGTCTAAAGCTTAAGAGTCACACCAGGGACAAGTCCGGTTATGTTATGAAAGCAGCTCCACTTCCCTGGTTGCCTCTCCCTGTAGTACGCAGTGTTCAGGAGTTGCTATGATAATTCTGTCATGGATACACTAATTGTAGGGCACAAAAGTGTGTTTTTAATGGTGTTATTCAGATACTGCTGTTGTTAGGAAATGTCGGAATGGACACAAGGTGTGGAACTGCGAATGCTGTACATGACAATACGTGTCACTGCATTTGTTTGACACAAGACAATGACGTGTCTCTGATGCTGAAATAGTTTGGTGTGCCAACATGTAACAATTTTGTCTTTGTTGGGAAATATTTGGGACTGTTTTATACAACCTTTGCAGATTTGAGGCATGCAACATTATCAGATGTGGGACTACATTAGTCCCACAAATGATTATTCCACATGATGGCTGGATGGTTTATGAACGTAACACCATCAGATCAGCATTATTGGGACAGTTTTACTTAGGAAAGACTTATAGGAAAGTGTTAGGGACAGATCAAAATGTACTTGGGGGAGGGGGGGTCCAAAACGGGGGAAGGGTGTGTGGTTTTTTATTGGGCACAGGGAAGGTCAGTGTGTTTTGTCCCTGATTTACATTTACTCTTCTGCTTGTATTTTCCCTATAAACAATGACTTGACTTACTTTTGATATTACCCTAATAAAATGTTGAAACATTTGTGAAGGTTTTTTATGGTGTGGCTATTATTTATCTTTAGCTACTGAAGACCTATGATGTGAAGGCAATGCGCCCCGGCGCTCCAATCGTACCCTGACAGTTGAACTCGAGGTGAGGAAGACTTGTTTCAGGCCTACCAGAGTTACTTCTATAATCTAACAATATAATGCTTCTCTTTATACAAAATATTCAGATTGAAAATGAACAAATTACCCTCCTGCATTCTATATCTGTATAGCAGACGCAGTAGCCATCTCACATAAAGAAATGCATGTCGGTGTTGTCGCATGTCACTGGCATATCTCTCTCTATCGCTCTAGGGGTTTAGGTCTAAGCCTCTCCTCCTTTATATAGGCTATATGTATTTATTAAAACGTTCATATCGTACAGTGGACACCTAAGCCCATAGGCCTATGCATGCAATGACCTGATACATGTTGTGCTCAAATTTCTGACAGCTGAACTGTGAGGTGGACAATTATTGTTTGAGGAAAGTAGCCTAAAAAAAAACAATTTAAAAAAAAATTGGCTATAACGTTTTGCATATGATACACATCAAAACACAAGGAATAGTGTTTTTGTCATTGTTACAGGCTGTTTAAGGACATGTAAATGTGTCTCATTGGGCCAATATCTCTTGTTTATTGATGGAGCTGGATGCATATGGATGCCTTGTAAATTTCTTAAATGTCCAGTAAATTAAGATCTCCCCTGTCATGTTGTTTCCTAAAGAAAACTCTGAAATGGCATATTGTTTTTATGAAGATTTTAGAATATTGACACAAAAAAATCTGTCGCCAATTGGATGGAAACCTAGATAGTGCGCTTGTCCCGTATGGCTTTGATTATGCCTCCACCTCACGGTTCACCAGCAGCCCTAAACATCTAAAAAATATGCTACTAGCCAAACAAGCTGGTAAGAATTGGACTTAAACTCCCCCCTCATACACATTTGGAGGTTGAGGATTTTTTTGTCTCTATCTCTGTAATGTGTCTGTATCTATGTAATTGTATATGTAGAAAATAGGGAACAGAATGGAAATAAGTCCGAGACTTATTTAAAAAATCTTTGTGTATATATGTTTATTTTTTATTTTTTACTGACAAATAAAATCAATCTATCAATTCAAACTGTGCAGCGACCAATTGATCAATGGAAAGAGTCATCTGTTACAAAACGGCAAAAAAGTTGAATGTCATTCAGAGATTGTCAAGCCTTCTTTACTGGGTAGGCCTACAAGGTAGGGAGGGATGTAATTCTCTGTTTGTCCAGATTGACATAGTCTATTTATTGTGGTGTTGAAAACACAAACAATGATATCGAAGTGCCAGAAGTCGGTATGCTCTGTTTATTGGTTGTGGTGATGCACTGGCACAGAAAGCTGTTAGTGGAAAACTCTTTGCATATAAAACATATAATTATAAATATGACTCGTCTGGGGTGGTCGGCAAACCCCCAACCTTTTGGCCCATCGACTGTGAAACAAAAGTATGCTGAAGTCGATATCCATGTTTATAAACGCAGGGTTGTAAACATGATTTTTAGTTCATTCTATGAGAGGGGAGGGTGTTCCATTTACTTTAATGTGGGTCATGTGAAACTATTTTTTACGCTGGGGAGGGGGGTGCATATTATTTCTACTACACCTTGAGTTGGACCAGCCCCCCCCCCCAGTACATTTTGGTCTGTCCCTTATATACAGGAAAGACTATGTTATGAAAACGTGCTATATATGGAAATTCCTCATTACCATCTTTGTCTTTGAGGTTGTTGAGGTAGGCCAGTAGTTCGGCGTTGGCCTGGACACAGTACACCTCTCGATTCTGGAGCCCTCCCCCACACAGGCCGGTCTGGTTGCTACGCCGACGGTCCTGTTGGCTTAGCAACGAGTCCACTCTACAGTCGCTCCACTCTGTAGTCCTCCAGGTGTAACTGTGACAGTGACAGAGATGGGTGTGTGGGTGTTATGCTGTCAAAACACATTTAAAATTGAACTGAGGTTTCTTTAGCTAATCAAATCCCTGACCTGTCTGTGCTATAAAAACACATTTGTCAATTGTGTGTTGATCTGTTCTACCTGCATCTGGGGCTGCAGATGCCAAACTTGAATTACACTAATCCTTATCGTTCCACTACAACTTCAATAGCTATCAGCTCCATGTTTGGCTAATTGCTTCCAATCCATGTAACACAGGAGTAATATGAAAAGATACATTTTAGTCATAGAAATAATCCATTTGAAAGACTATGTCACGATAGTTTTATAGATGGTGTGGTTTTGAAGTATTTTTCAGAATCGGAACAGGAAAGCTGTGTGTGTGTGTGTGTGTGTGTGTGTGTGTGTGTGTGTGTGTGTGTGTGTGTGTGTGTGTGTGTGTGTGTGTGTGTGTGTGTGTGTGTGTGTGTGTGTGTGTGTGTGTGTGTGTGTGTGTGTGTGTGTGTGTGTGTGTGTGTGTGTGTGTGTGTGTGTGTGTGTGTGTGTGTGTGTGTGTGTGATTGCATGGCAGGTTACAGGAGAGACAATATTGTCATAGACTCCATTTGAGTCTGTGTCTGGCAAAAGCTCAAACACACCAATCTTTCTCCATATGCTCTCTGCTCTACCACACACACACACAGGCCCACACAAACCAACTCCTATGGGCCACCCTGGAGAGCAAATTAGCTAGATGAAGTAGCTAATGGGAAATCAACAGGAGGAATGTATCACCTCTGCCAGTGAGAATCCAGTAGACTTTGGAAAGTTAGTGCACTAAGTGGTTCCAATTTGTTGAAAACTTCCTGGAGGCCTGTCAGGTTCCTGAACTATGTACGGTAGTATTTTTCGACACCCTGATTCTACTGTGTAATACATTACATTTGGACACAACATTTTATAATTTGAAATTCCACAAATACAACATTGACTTAACCCACTTTCAAGCTCTAGGCCTTCCATAAATGTTCAGTATATTTCTTACCACATATTTAGTGTAAAACTATAACTTCCACACATACAGCCACACATCCTCATGACACTAAGTGACACTCACGTGGCGCAGGGCAGTACTCCATCCCCCTGGGGGTCACATGGCTCCGTCTCCTCCAGCGGTGGGCAGTCCTCCCCCTCCCCCACAGAGAACTGGTGCACTCGTCTGGTCCTGGAGCGTTGGCCCCTGGGGGACTCAGGGTCTGGGTCTAGACAGGCCTTGGAGCAGGGGCCCCAGTCTGCCCACTCGCTCAGCTTACAGTCCTTAGCAAGGATGCAGGACTGGACCGTCAGAGGGAGGTCCCAGGGTAGACACAGACTGGAACACAGAGGTAAGGCGAGAGCAGAAGTGGCAAGGTCAGTAATCTGAGATCTGTCTGCGATCTGCTTGCAATTTGCGACAGTGGATGTGAAAGCTGGTCCTGAGGAAGCCCTGTGTGTGTTGGTGGTCCTAGAACAAGTGGTCAGTGGGTTTCGAAGTCAGCTGAGGTAGATTTTGAGGTAGAATTTGGCGTATGTTGGTTGAATTTGTGGAATGTTGGTTTTCGTCCTGTCTATTGCAGTGTATTACTCATCAAGGAACATTGTCTTACATCAGATAGATGGTTGTGTAGGATTGACACCACTACCTATCGGAAGACAATGGGAAGCCAGGGGTCATTCATCAATGAGCTGGATGTAAGTACATGATACTAATACTATCATGTACTATAATGTATTAATACTTGTACTATAGTAGAATGTACACTACCATTCAAACGTAGAGATCACTCAGAGATGTCCTTGTTTTTGAAAGAAAAGCACATTTTTGTCTATTAAAATAACATGAAATTGATCAGAAATACAGTGTAGACATTGTTCATGTTGTAAATGACTATTGTAGCTGGAAACGGCTGATTTTGAATGGAATATCTACATAGGTATACAGAGGCCCATTATCAGCAACCATCAGTCCTGTGTTCCAAAGGCACGTTGTGTTAGCTAATCCAAGTGTCCACACAAAACACCAGTCTCAACGTCAACAGTGTAGAGGCGACTCCGGGATGCTGGCCTTCTAGGCAGAGTTGCAAAGAAAAAGCCATATCTCAGACTAGCCAATCAAAATAAAAGATTAAAATGGGCAAAATAACACAGACACTGGACAGAGGAACTCTGCCTAGAAGGCCAGCATCCCGGAGTCACCTCTTCAGTGTTGACGTTGAGACTGGTGTTTTGTGGGTACTATTTAATGAAGCTGCCAGTTGAGGACTTGTGAGGCATCTGTTTCTCAAACTAGACACTCTAATGTACTTGTCCTCTTGCTCAGTTGTGCACCGGGGCCTCCCACTCCTCTTTCTATTCTGGTAAGGGCCAGTTTGCGCTGTTCTGTGAAGGGAGTAGTACACTACGTTGTACGAGATCTTCACTTTCTTGGATATTTCTCACATGGAATGTCCTTCATTTCTCAGAACAAGAATAGACTGACGAGTTTCAGAAGAAAGTTATTTGTTTCTGGCCATTTTGAGCCTGTAATCGAACCCACAAATGCTGATGCTCCAGATACTCAACAAGTCTAAAGAAGGCCCGTTTTGTTGCTTCTTTAATCAGAACAACAATTTTCAGCTGTAATAACATAATTGCAAAAGGGTTTTCTAATGATCAATTTGCCTTTTAAAATGATAAACTTGGATTAGCTAACACAACGTGCCATTGGAACACAGGAGTGATGGTTGCTGATAATGGACCTCTGTTCGCCTATGTTGATATTCCATTAAAAATCATCCGTTTCCAGCTACAATAGCAATTTACAACATTAACAATGTCTACACTGTCTCTGATCAATTTGATGTTATTTTAATGAACGAAAAATGTGCTTTTCTTTCAAAACGAGGACATTTCTAAGTGACCCCAAACTTTTGAACGGTAATGTACATTATACTAAGCATGTTGTAATAAGCTGTATTCAAGAGTCCTTATGGAACTGACTGGCATTGAACCCTAATACTCAACCCTTCATTCAGAATCATCACACCTTAAACAATGCAGAAAAAAAAGCTGGGAAGCCCCCACATTTAGGTAGTGAATTGGTTGCTGGTTCAAATCCGGCTCAAAGGACCATGAGACCAGGGGTTGTGTACATGTAATACAATACAATACATAAAGTCTGAAGGGTTGTGCCTCAAAAGCCTCCGAATAGTAACCACAACTGATCAATCACCAAAAGCAATCACTCTGTAATCATTCAACTTGCAATTAGAGCTAATGAATAAACGCTGCCTCTTTAAGCTCCTTCAAATGATTAGGAATTAAAGCCGACTATTTTCTGTTCCTTGCACCGCAGTGTGCATCGCCTTTCCCCCGAGGCGCCGCAGCTGACGATCTTTTACCGCTAATTACAGCTCTGCTTCATTTAGAACCCTCTCATTTAGACGACGCCGATGCCACACTTCACCTCTAGCTTCTCACACTTCTGCTGGAAACGAGTGCAACTGGTTTGAAAAAAAAGCCTTGAAAAAGAGGGAGTTGTGTTTTTAACCCCTCTGTCTCCACAGATTCAGATACCTTTGAATTGTTTGATGTGGCGGGCCTGCAGGTGTGACGTCACGACGAGGATTCGTTGTGATGCCAACAAGGCACGCAGGTAGAGTTCTTTCTCAGTGAAAAACATTCAGAAATTAAAACAAAGGTTTTGCGACTCGTTGAGGATAATTCGCTTCCTGACTCAGATGAAACTTCACACATGCTTAAAAAGCCTTAACGCATCCATTGACCCTTTTCACGGCAACTCAATCTCTTTCAGTATTTGATGTTTTGGTCGTGTCAACTTTTTATTATTTTCTGCATTGTTGTGGGGGTTTTGAAGTCTTGAAAGTAGTCTTTTTTTTAATCTCCGTCAGTCAGACAGAATGGGGACAGACAAACAATTTCACTTGAAATAAGAGAGTAATAATATTTCAAAAACACTCAAACTCTCATTTTAAAACCAATAAAGGTTATACAACAAACAACAAGAAATTCCATGAAATTCCACAACAAAAAAAGAGTTTGGTTTCTTTAGAATATCCACATTGAACACAAACATGCTCATTACACGAGGCTTTGGCTAAGAAACATGTGGTACAATTAAAGCCTACAACACAGGCTGTACTATGTGGGTCAGGGAATGTGAAACCCTGGGAGAAATCTTTTAACCATCTTTTTCAGCGCCTTTAGAAAACAGAGTGGAATGTTTGGAAGGCCAGTGTGGCCAGTAAAGAGAATCATAAACGTGGTGGCATATGGGAGACTCAAATTTGAACTAAAAGATGTAAAGTGGTACTTTCTAGAAGTGCTTCTGGTGGTAAACGGAAACCTCAGAGGCCACCATGCAAGCTGGAATCTACAGTAAATAGCCAACACTTGCATGCGGATTTCATATTATTACATGTAAAAGCCTGCCACTATTCTACAACCAGACTAAAACAAAGTCTAATGAGTCAAGAGAAAGCTGTGGCCCAACGATGACAGATGTACATCAAACAAAATGGGAAATGAAGTCAGCAAGATGTTCGGAGGACGACTGCCTAGATTCATTGGATATCGCTTCAGAGAGAACCCAGCAAACCGGGAACATTCCCAGAACATTAGCGAAGATTCTCATTAAGTTCTAGTTGGGTTTTTATCTAACATTAGGATGATGACATCCCAAAAACATACGAAGAATGTTTTTGATAACAAAATGTTTATTTTATTCAGAAAATGTTTTAAAGGAAATATTCTTGGAATGTTTTCTTAACATTCACGAAAATGTTGTGCACAACATCTGTAACAACCACCACAGAACATTCCCCCAAATGTTCTCATTAGGTTTCCAGGTAATGTAATGACACAATGTACCAGTAATGTTTTTAGAACATACCGCCACAACGTTCTGGGAACGTTCTTGCAACACCAGGCAAATGTTTTATACAAACATTGTATAATCATCATCGCAACTGGACAGTTTTTGTGTTATGAGAACATTGCCGCAACCAAAATAATGTTCTGGGAACTTTCACAGAAACCTTTTGTGTTTGCTGGGAAGTTTGTTCCACTTTGGCAAAAACAACGATAAATATTTCAGAACCAGAAATAAACAAGTCAAAGATTAGTATTTACCTTCCTAAGGGTATAAGATTTGTTTTCACGGTTCTTTAGAAATATTTGATCCCAGCCACTGCTGAGAAGTTGGCACTAACAGCGCATTAATGAATAGATTTAGTACATAATTGATCACATCTGTGGCATGTAACACATACATAATGTGGATATAAGGCTATATAACAGAGACTGTAGCTCTCCTTGCTAGAGATGAAAGACTTCATGGATTCTAAGATGAGAGATACCGTGCTGACATTTGAAGTTATTGTCACTCAGCATAAAACAAAGACACCATTCAATGCTAAAGAAAGAGCTTCAAGCCAAGACAGGGTTAGGGACTTGCCTCAAGCCAAGACAGGGTTAGGGACTTGCCTCAAGCCAAGACAGGGTTAGGGACTTGCCTCAAGGCAAGACAGGGTTAGGGACTTGCCTCAAGCCAAGACAGGGTTAGGGACTTGCCTCAAGGCAAGACAGGGTTAGGGACTTGCCTCAAGGCAAGACAGGGTTAGGGACTTGCCTCAAGGCAAGACAGGGTTAGGGACTTGCCTCAAGCCAAGACAGGGTTAGGGACTTGCCTCAAGGCAAGACAGGGTTAGGGACTTGCCTCAAGGCAAGACAGGGTTAGGGACTTGCCTCAAGCCAAGACAGGGTTAGGGACTTGCCTCAAGGCAAGACAGGGTTAGGGACTTGCCTCAAGCCAAGACAGGGTTAGGGACTTGCCTCAAGCCAAGACAGGGTTAGGGACTTGCCTCAAGGGACCCTCAAGCCAAGACAGGGTTAGGGACTTGCCTCAAGCCAAGACAGGGTTAGGGACTTGCCTCAAGCCAAGACAGGGTTAGGGACTTGCCTCAAGCCAAGACAGGGTTAGGGACTTGCCTCAAGCCAAGACAGGGTTAGGGACTTGCCTCAAGCCAAGACAGGGTTAGGGACTTGCCTCAAGCCAAGACAGGGTTAGGGACTTGCCTCAAGCCAAGACAGGGTTAGGGACTTGCCTCAAGCCAAGACAGGGTTAGGGACTTGCCTCAAGCCAAGACAGGGTTAGGGACTTGCCTCAAGCCAAGACAGGGTTAGGGACTTGCCTCAAGCCAAGACAGGGTTAGGGACTTGCCTCAAGGACTTGGGACTTGCCTCAAGCCAAGACAGGGTTAGGGACTTGCCTCAAGCCAAGACAGGGTTAGGGACTTGCCTCAAGCCAAGACAGGGTTAGGGACTTGCCTCAAGCCAAGACAGGGTTAGGGACTTGCCTCAAGCCAAGACAGGGTTAGGGACTTGCCTCAAGCCAAGACAGGGTTAGGGACTTGCCTCAAGCCAAGACAGGGTTAGGGACTTGCCTCAAGCCAAGACAGGGTTAGGGACTTGCCTCAAGCCAAGACAGGGTTAGGGACTTGCCTCAAGCCAAGACAGGGTTAGGGACTTGCCTCAAGCCAAGACAGGGTTAGGGACTTGCCTCAAGCCAAGACAGGGTTAGGGACTTGCCTCAAGCCAAGACAGGGTTAGGGACTTGCCTCAAGCCAAGACAGGGTTAGGGACTTGCCTCAAGCCAAGACAGGGTTAGGGACTTGCCTCAAGCCAAGACAGGGTTAGGGACTTGCCTCAAGCCAAGACAGGGTTAGGGACTTGCCTCAAGCCAAGACAGGGCCCAAGGAAATGTCAGTTTACTTGAAGGGTATGCATGCAGTCTTGTCTACTGTATATTGTACTGTATATAAGATATAGTATGCGAAGAACCTGAATCATTGATAACCTGAACCATACTCCTAATGTGAAAGATTATCATAAAAAGTATTTGGTCAACAGCATTTAAAAATAAATGACTGTACTTTTTTTTTAGTTGAACTGAAATTACTGTTAGTAATCAAGCTTTTTGATTTTATCTTTCCTCACCTGCACACGTAACAATACCAACATAATGATGTACATTGTGCAACTCATCCTGCTATTTCACAGTCAAAGATGACAGAAGTGCTGGCTAAGATTCAATCCCTGTCATGGAATGAGCACCAGTGAATATAGAGTTGTCATCTCCACCGTTGAAAGGAGACACCAGAAAGTGGGAGTGCTCCATTGCTTTGACAGCAAAGCAGAGACACATAACCATCCCGTACCTGTCATCCACTGTACATCAGTACAGTACATCACAACATAATACTGTGCTTACAGTTCTGAAGAAGATAAAAACAACCCCTTACAAAGGCCTGTTTAGACATGTGGCAGGTTTGTGCCTATATTAAGATTGAGTGTTATTTACGGACAACAGATAACTCACTATGATGAATTACAGTTCTAAATGGACAAAAACACATGGTTTCCTATGACCAATGACATATCATGGTTTGCCCATTTAGACTAAAAGTACAATTTTAAAGGACAACCAGCACACAGGCACAAACTAAGGACCCTGAAATACTGATGCTGAACCACTTACCTGAGTCCCACCGTGCTCCCGTTCCTGTGTGCACAGGACACCGTGCGACTCTGGTATCCCACCTGGATGTCCCAGAAGGGGCTCTCCTGCCTGTTGAGCCGGTTCCTGGTCCGTTTCTTCTGGATCAGCTCCCTAGTATCAGGGTCTTTGACCCCAGGCCTCTCCCTGGCCCCCCCTTTACCCTTCCTATGCTTGGCCTGCCGCACCGGCCGGGAAATGGGGAGAGAACAGGGCATCCAGGACCCCACCCTGAGGCTGTACACCCCCTCAGGCCCCTTACAAGGCCCTGGCTTACAGGTGTGGAACTCGGTTAGGTTTGGGCAGGCGGAACCCCCGAAGAGTGGAGGCACAAGGACACTGCGCACCCGGTTCTTTAGGCCGGTTCCACAGGTTTTTGAGCAGGACGTCCAGGGGGTGAATTCAGACACCACACAGTCCTGAGGGCAGGGGATGAGGCAGGCCTGCTCTAGTCGAGGCTTGGGCTCAAAGTACTCACAGATGGTGTCGTCTCCGAGAGATTCGTCTGACTTTAGTACGCAGCCCACCTCCCGGGTCTGAATGCCCTCCTCACCCCCATTGCATACGTATGGCCGCAAGCCCCCAAAGGTTCTTGTTGACACGGACACACACTGGTTCCAGGCACCCAGTTTCCAGTCGTAAAGGTCCTTGTGCCAGTCGCACACACGGAAGCAGTTCTGCTGGTTGGAAGGCCGCTGGGACTGGTCACAGTTGGTGTGGAGGGTGGTCCAGCCGTCCACGTGGGCACACCACACAGCCCGACTCTGGCTGCCACCTGGGCCACAGTCACTGCCCATACATCTGCCCCATGGCCCTTGGGAACACAACACAGACAGCGTTAAAATAACTATGAAATAGGCCAGAATTAGGCTTTTTAAAATATGTTTTACATCAAATGGTAAAGTGGACACAGTGCACACTATACAGTACATCAATTGATGGCAAATGGATTATTTTAGGGGCGGTAGTTTATTAATCAGTTGGAAAAAGCAAACCATACAAATATCAACCATAACGTAGAATTAACCCACATCAGCTGGCACAGTGGACGGATCGATGGCGACCAAAAATGTCATAGAGAACACGTCTTCATACCTGGAGACTCACAGCATATTTACAATTCATGCACTGAAAGATTAGTACATCAGCTATTCTACCATAGCTCCCCTTTCAGCTCCACGTTGTACTCTGAATGAAGTCTCCATTGCAGCCATAACACAATAACTTTCTCTGACTTTTATCCCCACACCAAACCTCATCACAGTAAAAACAATCTGCGGCTTAGCAGCAGTGTTGTTCATTGAGTCATTCAGCTCAACCTAATCCATGGCCATGTTGTGCTCTGCCGTTGTTATCCACATTCTAGTGACAGCACAGGACAACCGAGAAAGAAGAGGAGACTTCACCTCAGACCAACCCCTTCCATCTACAGCCAATTGACTGTGTTACATGATGGCCTCTGGCTGAGTGGTCTCTGGGTGAGGGGGCCTTGTGTTTACCCATGTTGCACCCCTGAACCGATTGCCACCCTGTGGAGGACAAAGAACTCTAGTCTTGCTGAAACCGGGTGAAACATTTCCTGCAATTATCAGACCCAAATGCCTCAGATGACAGCCTATTAGTGGACTCATCTCCTCGCTCAGCTGCTGATCTCGCTGGCAGGAACTGGCTTCAATCAGTGTGTCAGCATGTCGACAGAAGCCTCAAAGCACATCACACATGGCTGTTCTATTTCCCCCTATATCAACACAAGATCAATGCCCTGCTGTCAGACTTCTCATGCATCCTATATACAGTGGCAAGAAAAAGTATGTGAACCCTTTGGAATTACCTGGATTTCTGCATAAATTGGTCATCAAATTCGATCTTATCTTCATCTAAGTCACAACAATAGATGAAGATAGTGTGCTTAAACTAATAACACACCAATTATTGTGTTTTCCTTGTCTATATTGAATACATAATTTAAACATTCACAGTAGGTAGGAAAAAGTATGTGAAACCCTAGGCTAACGACTTCTCCAAAAGCTAATTGGAGTCAGGAGTCAGCTAACCTGGAGTCCAATCAATGAGATACGAGATTGGAGATGTTGGTTAGAGCTGCCCTGCCCTATAAAAAACACTCACAAAATGTTTGTTTGCTATTCACAAGAAGCATTACCTGATGTGAACCATGCCTCGAACAAAAGAGAGCTCAGAACCCCGAATTGATAACTTTGCATAAAGCTGGAAAGGGTTACAAAAGTGTCTCTAAAAGCCTTGATGTTCATCAGTCCACGGTAAGACACATTTTGCAGGAGAATGTTAGGCTCTCTGTCCGCCAATTGAAGCTCATCAGAAGTTGAGTGATGCAACAGGACAATGACCCAAAACACAGAAGTAAATCAACAACAAAATGGCTTCAACCGAAAAAATACACCTTCTGGAGTGGCCCAGTCAGTGTCCTGACCTCAACCCAATTGAGATACTCTTACATGACCTCAAGAGAGCAGCTCTCACCAGACACCCCAAGAATATTGCTGTAATGAAACAATTTTGTAATGAGGAATGGTCCAAAATTCCTCCTCACCATTGTGCAGGTCTGATCAGCAACTACAGAAAACGTTTGGTTGAGGTTATTGCTGTCAAAGGAGGGTCAACCAGTTATTAAATCCAAAGGTTCACGTACTTTTCCCACCCTGCACTGTGAATGTTTACACGGTGTGTCAATATAGACAAACACAGTCTGCTGATAATTATTTGTGTGTTATCAGCAGACTGTGTTTGTCTATTGTTGTGACCTAGATGAAGATCAGATCAAATTTTATGACCATCCATGTATTCCCAATGAAATCCATGTATTCCCAAAGGGTTCATATATTCTTTCTTGGCACTGTAGTTGTGATTCAGGGGATGTCTGGTCATCCGTTAGCTACCGAATAGATTGGGGTTCATTTAATAGCCTTTTGAAATGGGTTGTCGGGGGTATTCGGCACAAAAGAGGCAGGGGGTAAACTATCTGGAGCATTCCCAAGGCTTATCCCTTATATGTTGTTTGCCTGAGTAAATGATTTCCCCAATAGCAAAAGGAGCTTACTTTGAAGTTTTGTTAGACACATGGTGTGAGCGGTGGGATCTTAGCAGTGATTAGGTTGTTGGCACTCCATGATGAAGACAGTATGGCATGAAACACATTCATTTTGGAGCTGTAGCTACATGTCATGGAAGCCAAACTGACATCCTCTCATTGAATGCTGTTAAAAATGCAAAACAGCTCTTTAATCCCCAATTGTAGGATAAGATCATCCATGTTGGGTCATGGCGTTGTGCTTGATGAAGGAATGAAGTACAGAACTAACGTTTAGTATATCAACAGTTATCAACATCAACAGTCTGAATAGTATACTATAAATTATAAACTGGGTGGTTCGAGCCCTGAATGCTGATTGGCTGAAAGCTGTGGTATATCAGACCTTATACCATGGGTATGACAAAAAAAATATTTTTACTGCTCTAATTACGTTGGTAACCAGTTTATAATAGCAATAAGACACCTCCGGTTTGTGGTATATTGCCATTGTACCACGGCTAAGGGCTGTATCCAAGCACTCCGTGTGGCGTTGTGCTTAAGAACAGCCCTTAGACTTGGTACACTGGTCATATACAACAACCCCTCGGACCTTAATGCTTGAATATATAACTCAGAGGGAGATTTTAACGTTTTCACACAATGTCCAAGAGCCTTAACAGATCTCCCATAGGCTCAAGTGCACATACTCCCCTCCCCGCAAATTAGGCTGGAGTAAGAAGTGTAATATCCCAACTGTTGGAAAGTAAGTTGGATCTCTCTGTCCCAATGTGTTCATTAATGGACAGACATGTTTTGGCTCCCCCAGGGTCATCCTCACTAAGGATGGTGTCACACAGAGCTGTTCACTTGGTTGTGTTTGCTTGTTATTGATCCATCTAAGACAGGAACTACTTACTGCCAAGGTCAGGGATCATTTTGAGCTGTCCTTGCTGTCTGACAGATGCTAAAGTGGTGGTTGCCAAGAAATCCCTGTTGTTACTTCTGGTTTAGGTGTCTCACAGAGCACTCAAAATGTATGTCATTCTACAGACTGTTAGGACCAGGTTGGACTGGTATTATTATGAGCAGATTATGTTTGCTTTATGAAAACCACTTAAAATAAAGTGCAATCACATCTCAGATGGCCAAAGCTACAAAAAGAACTATAAAATGAAAGCGAGCAAAAGACCTTGTGTCCCCTAATTACCATACCCAACTCCTAATAATGTTCAGTTGCAGCACAGAGTGAAACGGAATACAAAAGGCCCTCTTAAATACAATTGCACGTAACCCTTGGCAGAGATGAACGTCAACACATTGAACATGCCATGCTGAGTTCCTGTTAAGGCCAGTAGAGCAATTCATTAGCTAAAAGGCTAAAACGCTTGCAAACAATCTGATGAGCATAACACAAGGTCAAACTGTGTATCCCTTCAGAGAGACCACATAGTCCTAAGGGGTAGTACAGAAGTCTGCATTTGAAGAGAATGCATCATACATTCTTAAATTACTAAGTATGGTCAGAGACTTCATTTCACTTCCAAACATTGTATTTTTTTTATTTTACTAGGCAAGTCAGTTAAGAACAAATTCTTATTTTCAATGACAGCCTAGGAACTGTGGGTTAACTGCCTTGTTCAGGGGCAGAACAACAGATTTTTACCTTGTCAGCTCAGGGATTGGTTCTTGCAACCTTGCAGTTACAAGTCCAATACACTAACCACTAGGCTACCAGCCACCCCATAAGAATGAACAAATGAACATTGCCCTTTTATTATTTTTTATTATAAACAACACCAAATTGTAAATCATGGGTTATAAATATAAAAGAGAAAAATATGTCTGAGGAGAAGGAAGAGGCCAGAGGCTACCACTTAATGTCTGCTGAAAAACTTTGAGCTGCTTAACATTCATGGATAATTACCGACCCTATGTTCAGTGTGATCTGGGCCCTTGGCCATGTTTCTACCTCTCACAATTGACCTGAATGTCATTAGCTGGAATACCACAATGACACTTCCATCTTTTAAAGGGCTTTTTTTATGATTCTGATTCATCAAGCACAACATACATCACTGCACATAACTCTAAGGCAGACTTTCGATTTATCCCATACAATGTGAAACAGTTTCCTCCATTTAATTATATTTTTCCCAAATAGGAAACATTGTGCAGGCTCTGTGTCATTATTGATGCCATGCCACCTTTATGAACTAGTGTCATGGTTACCATCTGCTAGTCATTGAATTGGACTCGGCTAATTAAATCACGAACTTCAGTGATCAATAACAAATCGAAGGTGGAATACTGCACTGCAGTAGGAGACAGACTCATTTGTCACCCCTGCAGTGACAAGATATTTTGGGCATTCTGCACAAACCACCCATTCATATGTGTGTGTGTCAAAATCCAACTGTCAACGCATTCAAAAGCAGACAAATTTCAAAAGGTCAAACGTAATGGTCTATTGCTCCACTTGGAAATCTGTTCAAGCCGTCAGTAACAGTAAGAACGCAATCAATAAAACCTCATAATTTCCTTGACGCTCAAAATCCACGACCAATTCAACAACCTGCCAGAGGCATAAAGGTTGCCCTATGCATGCTAACCAACGTCCTATGATTTCACTAGCTGCCACTAAAGCAGCAAACACCACAAAAACAACATGTTTTACAGAAACACCTCACACTCCACAGTTGTGTCTAAAGGTTTTGAGAATGACACAAATATTAATTTTCACAGTCTGCTGCCTCAGTTTGTATGATGACAATTTGCATATAAGTCCCTCTTTGCCATGCAAATGAACTGAATCCCCCCAAAAACATTTCCACTGCATTTCAGCCCTGCCACAAAAGGACCAGCTGACATCATGTTAGTGACTCTCTCTTTAAAACAGGTGTGAGTGTTGACAAGGCTGGAGATCACCCTGACATGCTGATTGAGTTCAAATAACAGACTGGAAGCTTCAAAAGGAGGGTGGTGCTTGGAATCATTGTTCTTCCTCTGTCAATCATGGTTACCTGAAAGGAAACATGTGCCGTCATCATTGCTTTGCACAAAAGGGCTTCACAGGCAAGGATATTGCTGCCAGTAAGATTGCACCTAAATCAACCATTTATCGGATCATCAAGAACTTCAAGGAGAGCGGTTAAATTGTTGTGAAGAAGGCTTCAGGGCGCCAAAGAAAGTCCAGCAAGTGCCAGGACCGTCCCCTAAAGTTGATTCAGCTGCGGGATTGGGGCACCACCAGTACAGAACTTGCTCAGGAATGGCAGCAGGCAGGTGTGAGTGCATCTGCACGCACAGTGAGGCAAAGACTTTTGGAGGATGGCCTGGTGTCAAGAAGGGCAGCAAAGAAGCCAGGAAAAACATCAGGGACAGACTGATATTCTGAAAAAGATACAGGGATTGGACTGCTGAGGACTGGGGTAAAGTCATTTTCTCTGATGAATCCCCTTTCCGATTGTTTGTGGCATCTGGAAAAAAGCTTGTCCGGAGAAGACAAGGTGAGCACTACCATCAGTCCTGTGTCATGTCAACAGTAAAGCATCCTGAGACCATTCATGTGTGGGGGTGCTTCTCAGCCAAGGCAGTTGGCTCACTCACAATTTTGCCTAAGAACACAGCCATGAATAAAGAATGGTACCAACACATTCTCAGAGAGCAATTTCTCCCAACCATCCAGGAACAGTTTGGTGACGAGCAATGCCTTTTCCAGCATGATGGAGCACCTTGCCCTAAGACAAAAGTGATAACTAAACAAAACATAGATATTTTGGGTCCATGGCCAGGAAAATCCCCAAACCTTAATCCCATTGAGAATTTGTGGTTAATCCTCAAGAGGTGGGTGGACAAACAAAAACCCACAGATTCTGACAAACTCCAAGCATTGATTATGCAAGAATGGGCTGCCATCAGTCAGGATGTGGCCCAGAAGTTAATTGACAGCATGCCAGGGTGGATTGCAGAGGTCTTGAAAAATAAGTCAACACTGCAAATATTGACTCTTTGATTCAACTTCATGTAATTGTCAATAAAAACCTTTGACACATGAAATGCTTGTAATTATACTTCAGTATTCCATAGTAACATCTGACAAAAATATCTAAAGACACTGAAGCAGCAAACTTTGTGAAAATTAATATTTGTGTCATTCTCAAAACTTTTGGCCACAACTGTACACTCTAACTAACACATGGATCTCTTATGTGTGTTGTGGGAGTTGATCTTGTTGCCCAAATGTTCTTTTGTCCCAGTTTGAGGCAGGATGTTGTGGGAGGGGCAGTCAGTGACCTTTAAATAATGGGATAGGGATGGGAGTGTCCCTCCTGCTTTGCAGTGATATTCAACATGCCCATCATGCAGCTCTGACAGGCATGCTTTTTGAGAACACAGGAAAGGTAAACCAGATAGCCAACAGTAAATCCTACCATAATTAGTCACAATCCACTGAATCATATTTCAATGAAAGGGAGAGAGCTGTTTTCAGATAACACGCATATGTTATCTATTGTAATTGTGGTCAGACACAGTAACTGGACCAAATCAAAAATCTACCATTCATAAAATTGATATGTTGACATTTGAAGTTCAGAGGTTGGACATTTTGATTGATTACTTCCACGAATTCTAACTGATTCTGTCTCTTCATCTGGGAACAGACTGCAGTGTTCTCCTTAAACAATAGTTATAGAAAGGATAAATGGCTGGAGGACACAATGAACACATTTCACAGCGGAATAGACTTCCATTATGCAAAGTAATAGAATGGAATGGATTTTGATTGATTCCATCAACACAAGCGCTTATTGAACTGGGATACAAATAATCACATGAGCTGCAATGTAGCCTATACGCTGATCACTTTACGAGATTAAACAAGTTGTAAAAAAAAAAAAAAGTATGTAAACCACTAAAATATGAAATATATTCCAGGAAAGAATGAAATAGAGTGCATCGCCTCAGGTTTCAGTTAGATATCCTATTCCATGTAAAGCATTTGGAATCCACTGCAATACAAAAACAAAGCCCCTGAAATTATGCCAGCAAATCTGCATTTGAAGCAAAAAAGTCCGCCATACTGAAAAAAAGACGAAGAATAAGACAAACCACAGAGAGAGAATGTGCCCCTTGGTGCTTGGCGCTGCAGTTAAATATTAATATGATGCCAGTTAGGAGCACATTGTTGACTCCAATCTAAAGAGGCACTTCCACGGAAGACTTCCTTGGTGTGGTAGAGGATGTGAGAGGTGGGGTTTCATTGCCTATAATCTGCCCTTTAAAAAAATCCAGCCATTAGTCTGCGAGGAAAAGCTGCACTGGCTGGCTTTACATGAAGTGAGCTGGGTTGTGAAAACACTTGCATGTGTTGCTAGGAAGCCTGCACGGATACCATGAAAAGGGGCATCGTTTGCATTTCTCCTTTAGTAGGGAAAATCATAGTGCCGCTGTTATTGCTATATAACCTGGGGGCATATACAGTCTACACAGGCATATACAGTCTACACAGGCATATACAGTCTACACAGGCATATACAGTCTACACAGGCATATACAGTCTACACAGGCATATACAGTCTACACAGGCATATACAGTCTACACAGGCATATACAGTCTACACAGGCATATACAGTCTACACAGGCATATACAGTCCACACAGGCATATACAGTCTACACAGGCATATACAGTCTACACAGGCATATACAGTCTACACAGGCATATACAGTCCACACAGGCATATACAGTCTACACAGGCATATACAGAATGTCATACGTTATGCTAATGCGTTATGTGACTAACTCTTTGCTACTGTGTCTGCTATTGTTGTGTTAGCTAATTTTGTGTCAATCTTGGTTTTCAAAGTGCTCTTGGCATAAATGTGTGTGCCAGTACATCTTTGTTCATGTGAGTGTGTTTCTGTTGTACGTGTGCACGTGTGTGCTTGTGTGCGGACATGTGGGGGCATGCGCAAGCGGGCTTGTGTCTGCATGTGCCGTGTTCCCGTGTGATTGGCCTGCACGTGTGTGTGTGTGACTGTTGCTCCAGGGCCAGAGATTTGATAATGTACCTGCCACTTTATTGAGATAAATGCTCCAATCACATGGTGAGATCTCCCGCCCTCTGGAGCGTCTCTGCCAAAGATTAGATTACTGCTTCCTACGATGCATCATTCTCTACATCTCAATTCAATAGTAAAGTAACACAACACTGGGAGATTTCATAGAATAAAGGATTTACAACGGGCACTGAGGAGGTGTCCTCCAAAATGAACACACATGTTCTAAAAAGGCAGCCAATTGCAGCACAATGAAGAGCGACATGGAGGTTTAACCTTTTCATTTTACCGCTGACAGTCCACAGCAGGTCATGGATGAAAGTAGAAATAGAAAGTGAAATGTTAATTATTGTTTGGTGGGACCGGAAAGTCAAATCAAATCAAATCAAATTGTATTAGTCACGTGCACTGAATACAACAGGTGTAGACCTTACAGTGAAATGCTTACTTACGAGCCCCTAACCGACAGTGCAGTTTCAAAAAATACAGATAAGAATAAGAGATAAAAGTAACAAGTAATTAAAGAGAAGCAGTAAAAAATAACAATATATACAGGGGGATGCCGGTACAGAGTCAATGTGCGGGGGCATCAGTTAGTTGAGGTAGTATGTACATGTAGGTAGAGTTAATTAAAGTGACTATGCATAGATGACAACAGAGAGTGGCGGTGGGGTGGAGAGGGGAGGAGGGGGGTGGGGGTAATGTGAATAGTCTGGGTAGTCATTTGACTAGATGTTCAGGAGTCTTATGGCTTGGGGGTAGAAGCTGTTTAGAAGCCTCTTGGACCTAGACTTGGCGCTCCAGCAGAGAGAACAGTCTATGACTAGGGTGGCTGGAGTCTTTGACAATTTTCAGGGCCTTCCTCTAACACCGCCTGGTATAGAAGTCCTGGATGGCAGGAAGCTTGACCCCAGTGATGTACTAGGCCGTTCGCACTACCCTCTGTAGTGCCTTGCGGTTGGAAGCCGAGCATTTGCCATTCCAGGCAGTGATGCAACCAGTCAGGATGCTCTCGATGGTGCAGCTGTAGAACCTTTTGAGGATCTGAGGACCCATGACAAATTTTTTCAGTCTCCTGAGGGGGAATAGGTTTTGTCATGCCCGCTTCACGACTGTCATGGTGTGCTTGGACCATGTTAGTTTGTTGGTGATGTGGACACCAAGGAACTTGAAGCTCTCAACCTGCTCCACTACAGCCCCGTTGATGAGAATGGGGGGAATACTTGGTCCTCTTTTTCCTGTAGTCCACAATCATCTCCTTTGTTTTGATCACGTTGAGGGAGAAGTTGTTGTCCTGGCAACACACGGCCAGGTCCTTGACCTCCTCCCTATAGGCTGTCTCGTTGTTGTCGGTGATCTGCCTACCACTGTTGGGTCATCTGCAAATTGAATGATGGTGTTGGAGTCGTGCCTGGCCATGCAGTCATGAGTGAACAGGGAGTACAGGAAGGGGCTGAGCACGCACCCCTGAGTGGCCCCTGTGTTGAGGATCTGCGTGGCAAATGTGTTGTTACCTACCCTTACCACCTGGGGACGACCCGTCAGGAAGTCCAGGATCCAGTTGCAGAGGGAGGTGTTTAGTCCCAGGGTCCTTAGCTTATTGATGAGCTTTGAGGGTACTATGGTGTTGAACGCTGAGCTGTAGTCAATGAATAGCATTCTCAAATAGGTGTTCCTTCTGTCCAGGTGGGAAAGGGCAGTGTGGAGTAAAATAGAGACTCCATCATCTGTGGATCTGTTGGGGGGGTATGCAAATCGGAGAGGGTCTAGGATGGCTGAACTATGACTTTGTCTGCTACAACAAAGCATACGTTTAGAGAACAATACAATTAAGTCACCGTTTAGAAATGACATTAATCCTATAATCTTATAACGCTCCGTTTACAGAGCTCCGAAGACAAAATACTAGTCATTCTCAATAACACTTAGAGGTTATTCTCTATGATCCCAGCAAAGGTTGATAGTTCATATCAACTAAGTTACATTTGTTGATCAAATGACAGGTAACTTCAAAGGTGACAAAACATCTGTGAAGGCGGTGGCAACGTCTACAGTACTATACTTCAGACTCAACACCACTCTTCAAAGATGACAAAACATCTGTGAAGGCGGTGGCAACGTCTACAGTACTATACTTCAGACTCAACACCGCTCTTCAAAGATGACAAAACATCTGTGAAGGCGGTGGGAACGTCTACAGTACTATACTTCAGACTCAACACCACTCTTCAAAGGTGACAAAACATCTGTGAAGGCGGTGGCAACGTCTACAGTACTATACTTCAGACTCAACACCGCTCTTCAAAGGTGACAAAACATCTGTAAAGGCGGTGGCAACGTCTACAGTACTATACTTCAGACTCATCACCGCTCTTCAAAGATGACAAAACATCTGTGAAGGCGGTGGGAACGTCTACAGTACTATACTTCAGACTCAACACCGCTCTTCAAGGGTCGTTTTGGCAGTCAAAGGCTAATCATAGATTAGACAAAGCTTAGAGTTGCGAAACATCGATCCTGATCCGACAGAGACGTTGACATGTTAGTGTAAACAAGACCTTGGTTTCGATCAGGACACGAGAAAAGATAAGGACAGGAATAGGCTGAGCGGTCCTCAATTCACGACAATGTCGTGTGGGTCCACAAAAATCATCACGTGACCTGTTACGATTGAGACGGATCTAAGATTGATGCTAGTAGACGGAACATGTTTCTTATCAATTACCGGCTATACTATACAACAGAAAGGGCGAGAAACTGTTGTGTTGGGCTGATAATTAGTGCAACATGGGAAAATAACACTTCTAGGACACTAGTGGCTAAACATGGAACACAAGGTGTGGACTCTCTTTCCTGGGCCTATGGGTATCCCTCTTGGATTGTGATCCAGCAGCGCTACTCTTTTGGACTGAGTAGGAGTGTGGGAGGTGTTGGTAGAGAGTGGATACCCCAGCCAAGCCTAGCACAGTACACACACACAAACACACACATACACATTCACACACACACAGTGGGCCAAAACAGACAGACAGCCTTCTGTCAACTCTTTTCATGTTTGCTTTCATTTCATATCAGTTGTGAGATGTACGATGTAAACAGCAATAAAAACACACCTTCGGGGTGAAAATGATTTCGGATCATGTCTCCGAATCAAAAATGAATGACTATTGATTGCACGTACATGCAATAGTACTCTTAAAAGCCCTCAAACCATTAGAATGTGTTCGTGTGAATACCAAATCTGAATGTCAGATTATGTCGTACTGTACATGCATACTGTACATAAATACATACTGTATTTACATGGAATGCAAGCCCCGAGATGAAGAATAGAAACGTGGCACACTATAATTCACCATCATTCAATTGAACCATCTAAGGACAGACGGCCTAGATCTTATCGCTCACAATACAGAGACAACATGCTAGATGACCTAGATCTTATCACTCACAACACAGAGACAACATGCTAGATGACCTAGATCTTATCACTCACAATACAGAGACAACATGCTAGACGACCTCGATCTTATCACTCACAATACAGAGACAACATGCCAGATGACCTAGATCTTATCACTCACAATACAGAGACAACATGCTAGATGACAGATGCAAAGGCCTATGAGGGCAGGAAGTGTGTACCAAAGAGAGTGGTTTACCCTCACACCTGTTATTTCTCTGGGCAAACTAATTCTACCTTTTCATTTCTTGATTCTAAAACCAACAGCAAGGGTCGGGTAGAGGTAGCTACAGTGGTCGTCCTTTGGGTGATCCAGTTCTAATGATTTTTGGGGGAACGATTTCTGAGCGCATGACGGTGAGGTTGGGGAAACTGTTTCAGAGAGCATGATGGTGAGGTTGGGGAAACTGTTTCAGAGAGCATGATGGTGAGGTTGGGGAAACTGTTTCAGAGAGCATGATGGTGAGGTTGGGGAAACTGTTTCAGAGAGCATGATGGTGAGATTGGGGAAACTGTTTCAGAGAGCATGATGGTGAAAACTGTTTCAGAGAGCATGATGGTGAGGTTGGGGAAACTGTTTCAGAGAGCATGATGGTGAGGTTGGGGAAACTGTTTCAGAGAGCATGACGGTGAGGTTGGGGAAACTGTTTCAGAGAGCATGATGGTGAGGTTGGGGAAACTGTTTCAGAGAGCATGATAGTGAGGTTAGGGAAACTGTTTCAGAGAGCATGATGGTGAGGTTGGGGAAACTGTTTCAGAGTGCATGATGGTGAGGTTAGGGGAACCGGTTTCAGAGAGCATGACGGTGAGGTTGGGGAAACTGTTTCAGAGAGCATGATGGTGAGGTTAGGGAAACTGTTTCAGAGAGCATGACGGTGAGGTTGGGGGAATGATTTCTGAGCGCATGACGGTGGGGTTGGGGGAACGGTTTCAGAGAGCATGACGGTGAGGTTGGGGAAACTGTTTCAGAGAGCATGACGGTGAGGTTGGGGAAACTGTTTCAGAGAGCATGACGGTGAGGTTGGGGAAACTGTTTCAGAGAGCATGACGGTGAGGTTGGGGAAACTGTTTCAGAGAGCATGACGGTGAGGTTGGGGAAACTGTTTCAGAGAGCATGACGGTGAGGTTGGGGAAACTGTTTCAGAGAGCATGACGGTGAGGTTGGGGAAACTGTTTCAGAGAGCATGATGGTGAGGTTAGGGAAACTGTTTCAGAGAGCATGACGGTGAGGTTGGGGAAACTGTTTCAGAAACTGAGGTTGGGGAAACTGTTTCAGAGCATGACGGTGAGGTTGGGGAAACTGTTTCAGAGAGCATGATGGTGAGGTTAGGGAAACTGTTTCAGAGTGCATGATGGTGAGGTTAGGGAAACTGTTTCAGAGTGCATGAAGGTGAGGTTAGGGAAACTGTTTCAGAGTGCATGATGGTGAGGTTAGGGAAACTGTTTCAGAGTGCGTGAAGGTGAGGTTAGGGAACCGGTTTCAGAGAGCATGACGGTGAGGTTGGGGAACCGGTTTCAGAGTGCATGACGGTGAGGTTGGGTGAACGGTTTCAAAGTGCATGATGTTGAGGTTCGGGGAACGGTTTCAGAGAGCATGACTTCGAGGTGGAGGGAGGTTTTGCTGCAGTCTCTCAGCAAAGTGTTGAGACGTTTACTGAGATCTCAGCTCTCAAATTGACAGCGACACTGACTGCAAGTCCACTGTGAGGTCTTGGTAGGATGTTGGGAAATAATTGTATATTATGTTTACAAGAGAACCATATTGTGAAAGGGCAAAGCAGTGATGATAGGTTTATCGTCCTCTGACTTCTTCATCAATATCCTCAGATCCCGAAAAACATGGTAATTAAAATGGTTAGTGAGCTTTCACTAAGCATCTGTACCACTGATTCATTACAGTAGATAGAGCTTGTTAGCCATTCTCACCCATCCAGACATTGCTCTAATGCTAAGAATAACATGAATGATTGACAGCTCCCGGTCCCGGAGGACCCGAGGTTCTCGCTCCCTCTAATTTGAGCTGTTTCATTGACACGTAGCGAAAGAGAGCACGTCAACATCAGAGAGGCTCATAAATTCTCACAAGCATTCATTCGGCTTCAAATATCACACCCTGGATCACGAGAAGGAACTTGTGTGCTTGTGAAAGAGCTCAACCACTTCAAAAGGCTTAAACCAAAGACTGAGAACTCTACAACAGTATTATATTTATTTAAAAACGGCATCATTTGATTTGAATGAATACTCCGAAAAGTTACGATAAAACCAGAATATCTTCTTCACATGTTGCATGAGCATACTGTGTGTGTACGTGTTGCTTTGGATAATATTTTTTGCATGAAGTGATATTTCCTGCATAGATGCGGAGGAAAGGACAAATACAGCGAGAGTAGGATGCGGTAATCATCTCAATGTCAACTCTGTAACTAAGAACAAACGCTTTGAATTATGAATCAGGGACTCTGCTGCAAGCTATGTCAGTGAACATGAATGCTGTTCAGGCTATGGCATCTTTGATGATAAAATAGAGAGAAAAGAAGTATTGGGTGTACTGCATTGACATTATATCATACTCTCCAAAGAACTGCTGGAAAACTGTCAAATTGTTGAAAAGAGATAAAGGTATTTTTCAAGAGAGTGAACTTGATCCAGCAGCATATTGCCTAATGATCCTGCCATGGGTGGAAGACGAAAGAGAACATCATTCTCTACAAGAAACATCAACTTCCTCAGAAAGAACTGTCCTCTGTTCTCACGAAACCAATGTATTCAACACGTAAAGTCTCTGCTTCATCTCTTGGTTTAATTCGGGCACCAGAGGTAAGCTCACTAAATGCAATTTCATAGCCTTTTCCATCCTCATGCCGCTATTACAGGAACACGAGCCCAGTTGGTATCCGCGCTACACCGGAGTGACGAGTGGCGTTGCGCCTAATGAAATCACGAGGCAGGGGGGAAAAAAGTGTTAACCTGGAGCCACAGAAATAGCCCCCGTGTCAAGTGGAGGGGAGCGAACTGTGATCCCAATCTCAAGCATTTCCACCCACAGTGCTAATGCTCCAACCCCCTCATTTCTCCCCTCCATGTTCCCCTGACAGCTCCTCCCTCTGTTAATTGGCCAGATGGGGAGATTATGGTACCTCTGGGACACGGTTGCTAGGATATTCATGGTGGTCACGGAACAGACACGGATCTCGTCATTTCTCGCTTCTCTTTGGTGTGAAGGTCTCAAATGAGATGCTCTCGAAGGCGTTGGTTTCCAAACATTGCACACCAATTGCTGATTTTGTCCATATGGTTATTTATCAGTATAGCTATACTGTATGTCCCATATCAAATCAAATCAAATGTTATTGGTTGCGTACACATATTTTGCAGTTGTTATCGCAGGTGCAGCGAAATGCCTATGTTCCTAGCTCCAACAGTGCAGTAATACCTAACAACGCAACGCAAAAATCTAAAAAGAGAGGAATTAAGAAATATAGAGATATTAGAATGAGACCTGTCAGAGTCCGGAATAGAAATATACACTGAGCTCCAAAAGCATTGGGACAGTGACAGTTGTTTTTTTTGTTTTGGCTCTGTACTCCAGCACTTTGGATTTGAAATGATACACTAATTATGAGGTTAAAGTGCAGACTGTCAGCTTTAATTTGAGGGTATTTTCATCCATATCGGTTCAACCCATTTAGAAATTACAGCACTTTTTGTAGATACTGTAGTCCCTTCATTTTAGGGGACCAAAAGTATTGGGACAAATTCACATATACTGTATGTGTATTAAAGTAGTACAAAAGTGAAGTATTTGGTCCCATATTCCAAGCACACAATGATTACATCAAGCTTGTGACTCTACAAATTTGTTGGATGCATTTGCTGTTTGTTTTGATTGTGTTTCAGATTATTTAATGCCCAATAGAAATGAATGGTAAATAATGTATTGTGTCATTTTGGAGTGACTTTTATTGGAAATAAGAATAAAATGTTTCTAAATACATCAATGTGGATGCTACCATGATTACGGACAGTCCTGAATGAATCGGGAATGATGATGAGTTAGAAAGTTACAGACGCACAAATATCATATCCGCCAAGACATGGTAGCCTCTCACCGTTATAATAACAGGGAGGTTAGCATCTGGGGGGGGATGATATTTGTGTGTCTGTAACTTTCTCACTGATCATTATTCCCGATTCATTTAATTCATTCAGCATTATCCGTAATCATGGTAACATCCACATTGATGTATTTAGAAACATTTTATTCTTATTTAAAATAAAAGTGACTCCAAAATGACACAATACATTATTGACCATTCATTTCTACTGGGCACAAAATAATCTGAACTCATGCTCAATCCATGTCTCGATTGTCTCAAGGCTTAAACATCCTTCTTTAACCTGTCTCCTCCCCTTCATCTACACTGATTGAAGTGGATTTAACAAGTGACATCATTAAGGGATCATAGCTTTCAGCTGGATCCACCTGGTCAGTCTATGTCATGGAAAGAGCAGGTGCTCTTAATGTTTTGTACACTCAGTGTACATACAAAGTGTTTCAAAACAGTATTTAAATATTATTAAAGTGACCGGTGTTCAATGACTATGTACATAAGGCAGCAGCCTCTGAGGCACAGGGTTGAGTATTGAGTGGTAGCTGGTTAGTAACAGTGACTAAAGTTCAGAGCAGGGTACTGGTCAAAGGCCGGCTAATGATGACTATTTAAAAGTCTGACGGCCCGGAGATAGAAGCCATTTTTCAGTCTCTCGGCACCAGCTTAGATGCACATGTACTGTCTTCGCTTTCTAGATGGCAGCAGCGTGAACAGATTGAATGATATTGTTATCAATAAGCATTCAATGTGTCAGTTTCGAAAGACACAAGCCTGACAAAAGCCACACATATTTTACGTACACTGCATTGGTGGATGTAGAGTTCATACACTCTATTTGCCCCTGCCAGCTGTGCAGCTCTCTAGCCTGTATTTTCAAAGAGCCAATGTAAGGAATCAATATCAATAATTGATGCTGAACTGTACAAATCACGGGCCCTCTGAAAGATTACGTCTTGCACAATCATATAGCTTGAGAGAGAAGGAGGTCCTAAAAGAGATCCCCCAAAGAATTCATTAGTCCCAGGAAAACGTACCAAATGGGGGGTCTGTTTGTACACCAGAACAGTAGCATAAATCAGCATACACCAACACATGAGCCAATCTACTAGAAGGATGTTTAGTGAACCAGAGGAATGATGAAACTGTATGAGGGCTGTGCCGGCTTGCCAGTAAAACCACATGGCTGAACCTGTAGTGTCCAGCACCTGGACCACAAACGTACACAATGAGAAATACATCTGAATTCATGTTGCTTTGAAAACGATTTGAGAACGTCTTTACAACAAATATTTTGCTTTTGATTGAGATCCAGGCTAGATCTCAAAGAAACATATGTTGGGTTGTATTTATAGACCATGAGCATCTTCCATATTCCATGCATTCCTGAATGTTATCCGAGCACTGAATCCTCTATGAAGCAACGGAAAGCTACATGAGAGAGAAACTCATTAGCCACAAATAAACCACCCACAGTTCCTCACATCTGTTCCAGCTCCACACATTAGAACACACCACCTTCAACGAGTCACAGTGTAACAAGATGCTCCATTCTCGGCTCTCTCTTTGGTGATGTCTTTGCAGGATTGCAGGTAGAGACTGCAGCTTTTGCTGGTGTTTCGTTGTGGAGTGGGAGGCCTGAAGTGAGGCACACGCACACACCTCGCTGGTGGCACACACTCTTCGCTGTGATCACACCAGGGGTCGGGTGCAATAAAGGCTGCCACCCTCAATCTGCAGGCGAGGAGAGCAAACCTCTCTGTTTCTGCTCTTTGATTCCACCGCTGTGCTGAGCGAGGTAAACATGAGAGGAGAGGGGAGAGAGGGGGGAGGGGGGGGCTTCTGTCTTAGAACACGCATGCACTCCGAACATACACACATATACCCACAACTTCCTTTCCCCTGACACACACACTCATTTACTGTAAACACACTAATCATTAATACCACAAAACATATTAACACTGTAGTACTCTCATACACACGCATGCGCACACACACACACGCACACACGCACACACACACACACACACACACTGAAACACACCCATTTAGACATGTGCCCAGACGATGGGTTTATTTATGTGTGCCCTCCATAGTTGCTTCTTTTATTCATTGATCAACGGAGTCTGCTTTGAATCTGCAGCTTGATACGCCATCATCATCCTACTTAGATACAAATCCCTCTTCCTCCATCCACTCACAGTGTTTCTCAGCTCAGTGACAACCCACAAACTGCGTATTTAGATTCCATACGAGTTAAGACAACACAATCATACTAAACACACATCAACTAATAGCTTTCCTGTATCTGGGATAGAACACGAACCCCAAGGGCAATGCAAACGCAGCCAGAAACGCCGGGACTCATCTCGTCAAACATAGGCACCTTTTCCTGTCACAACATCTGGAACTTTCCACAGTTGAAGGTTTAATCATGTTGCGGTGGCAGGGCATCAGGATGGGAGGAGAGAGAGTGGCAAATCCATTAAATATGGATTACAGTGGTAATCAACAGAGAATGGGACAGGAGGGCAGAGGGGGTGGAGAGCTGCCAGGTAGGCAGGCTGCTGGCACACAGAGTGGGGAGCAGCAACAGCATGGACATGGGGGTACTGTACCCAGACAGACTGACACAGATCCCCCTCTACATGCTGCCTCAAGGTTCCATCTGTTAGTGTTAGGGGGCATGGGTGTAGAAGAGGGGGAGAGTAAATATGACAACGGAAGCATTTCTGTTTCCAGTAAGTGTGTGTCTGTTTGGGGGGATTGTGTGTGTGTTTGTGTGTGTGTGTGTTTCTGAGTGACACTGAAGACATTCAGTGTGACAACTCTGAGTGTGATTTGGGAATATTGTAGGGTAATGTTGTTGCAAGCCAGATGTTGAAGGCCACATGGGATTTATTTCCTCCCAAAACATGTCGTATTTTATTACGTTTTCTGAGCAAAAAAAAATAAACAAAACGTTATTTTTTGGTTTTATTGTTGGACATAAAATACTGTAAAAACACCAGCAAAACAGCTTCAAGTGATTTACATTTTCTAAATCTGTTCCCAAAATATTTCACGCATAATAATAAGACATGTGTGATCGTATACAACTGAAAGCAAGGTTTGAAATTATTATGTTTTAGTCAAATATTATATCTGTCTGGGCTTGCAGTCTACAAATGATTTGGAATTATGTTCCGGGCCCCTGACCATCCACTCAATATTTTTTTTATCTACAGTATTTGATGATCCCTGCCCTACTTCGTGGTTTATTTATTTGGATGGTATTCTGCATTTGACTGTATTACTATACGAGTATACGAATAAAGGATATAAGATCGTTTTGGGGCTCAGAAATGTAACCACTACAAGACAATCCAATGGATCAGATTGAAATTTGAGTGACTGAGGGGATAAAACTAAAGTGAAAGGCATTTTCTGATGGGCCGAAGTCGAGCTCTGTAAAAAAAGGGAGTCATCTGGTAAAGACGGTCTCTTACTTTGTAGCTGTGATCCTTAGCTTCGCCTTTCCAGGGTCAGATGACTTCAATCCAAAGAGAAGTGTTCAAAGAGACCCCAGTAGGTGGACAGATCAAAGAATCGCAATACCAGCCAAGGTCTGTGTTCTTTAATACTGCATTTCCTGTGAATCAAACACTACTCTGCCATACCCCCCACGTCTCAAAGAAAGATGGGAGAAGTTTGGGGAAATGGAAGGATGAGAGAAGAATGATTCTCCCGTGGCAAGCCTTTGATATAGGATTTGAGGAACATAGAATAATGCAGTTTTCAAGAAACGACAAGAGAGATAGGGAGCTGGATGTTGAAGTTGCTACAAGTGTATTTTGCTATAATGTGGAAAAGTAGTTTGAGTTTAGAGACTTGTAATTATATGCACTTTCAAATACAATCCTCTCTTAGGAAGTAGGAACATAAGATGGACTGGTAAAGTAAGTCACCTGGTTTTCACAACAAGGCCGAAACACATCGGGATATAAGCTACATTTGAGAATACATTTATTTTGATGGATGGAAATAAATGCCATCTGAAATTGAACAGTGCACATCACTTTTGAAGCCAAAGTCGTGTAGCAATACCCAGCCACTGAGGTAATAAAGAGGGATTCTCTGACTTAATCAATCTTAGGGTTTGGCAGCAGCCTGGACTTAGGAAGTCATATTATTCCCCTCGCCACATTATTCCATCCTGAGATTCTGCATCCGTTTTCACAAGGGTCATCTGTAGCTACTTCTCCGCTCTTCTTTCTCCCTCGTTCTCTTACTATCTTCTCTCTCCTCTCTCTCTCTATCTGAATGTCTGTCACTCGCGTTTCTCTTTCTCTCTGCACTCTCCATCTTTCTCCCTGACTCTCTCTTTCTCTCTCCTTCTATCCTTCTCTCTCCTGCTGTCTGCTGCTTTCGCTCTCTTTCTCTTTCTCACTCTAAAAACAAAGGTACCCCAGACGAGATAGATCGTACGTGAGGGGCATGTGAAATCCACTCGGACAACTGAGTATTATAATGTCATGCACCCTTAAAGGTTAATACAGGCTGTTCCCATGCAATAGACTTAAGCCTTTGATGATAACCAATTCATTTCATAGAGATAGTGGCGCAGTTGAAGGGAATTGATGCCACTGGGGATAGCCTCTCTCTCTTCCCTCTCCACTACTGATTCTCTTTCTCCTCCTCTCTCTTTCAAATCAAATCAAATCCAATTGTATTTGTCACATGCACCGAATACAACAGGTGTAGACCTTACAGTGAAATGCTCACTTACAAGCCCTTAACCAACAATGAAACCATTTTAAGAAAATGCCTTTTTTTCTTTTAAATCACTGTTTTTTTAAGAAAAAAAATGAAAAGAAATCCTAAAATAAATAATACAAAAAAAATCCTATCTCTCTCCTGGTTTCCTCTAGCAACAGCTTGGTCCATCTTTCTACACTGTAAAAAATGGGACGACGCTGCTGTTCATCTGAAGTGCTTTGACTGATTGGAATGATTTGAAAATTACGCTTTAGTTCGTTCAACCTATTCTATTAAATTTGTCTGAAATCAGATAACTAATTCGACAGGATGAACGTGATTTTTAAAAATGGAATAAAGGTTCTAACAGCGGTGGGATAATGTAGCGGCGGAAGCCTAACAGAAGAGTTTGAGGCGTGGCATATTGGGGGTGTGACTTTCAGATTGTTCTTTTTGCCCAACGTGAGAGTACATGTAATTCCAGTTCATCTAGTATATTGTATTCCTCACGCAAAAATGTAATCTACCTTGTCAGCATCTGTAATGATAATTGCGTAAGTGCGAAGGGTCCCCACAACACTCAAGGCCATGGCCTGACAGCGCTGCGGCGCCTAGGGGAGGGATCTCTTCTGGGCCCCAAAGGACAGGACGGTAATTGACTCAGAGGAGCAGGAGGAGGCGAATTTGATAAGGACTCACCCCGTTCCTGTACAAAGGACCAAAGACAGCCTTTTAAACAATGTGACTTTTTAACATGTTTTACCTTTGTGAAATCATTTGTACACATTTGACATGGTTTTTACAGGATTTGATGTGTGTGGGGGTTGTGGGGTTTACAAGATAAAGTACTTTTATTCATGGTTGTTCCTATTGTTTTTAACAACATGTGCTTTTGAACTCATTTAAATGTAATATTCAAATGCTGTTTTTATGCTTTTGTGATGTTTTTACGTGTATAAAATGATGTACAAACATATGAGCTGTTTTTAAAGGAAATGCAACAATGAAACCTTTCCAAAGGAAAAACAAAAGTGCATGTGATACTAAAGATAAGGTAGGAAATGTTTGGTTGTGATCTTGTTGTAGCGAAATGTGACAGTCTTGTGTAGAGAATATGGAAATATTATTTATATGTATTGAACAAACTTAATTTCTTGTTTGATAGGGAATTTATTTAATTGCTTGTATCCCAATTGAGGGCATTTGGATAGCTTATTCTAAACTAAAAAGTGAACTTGGAACAAGATGAAAAAATGGGTTATATTTAATTTAGTTATTTATTAGGTTTAAACAAAGGGGAAAAGTAAGTGTTGAAAGAAATAGGTTGCAACTTCAGATATACTTTGGTAATAATAAAATAAAATAGTTGGCATTGAGTATTCGGTTTCAACAAATGTAGTATTTTCAATTGAGAAAACCTAACTTATTTACTTGTAACCAGGAAGTCTTTTTTTTAGGTTGATCCATTTTTTTACAGTGTTTCTCTGCATACTGTATCTTTCCTTTTTCCTCCACCTCTCTCTTGTTTCCATCCCTCCATCTCTCTCCACTCCCTCCCTGTCTCTCCACCCCTCTCTTCTCTCTCCCCCACATGGTATCTCCTCTCCAGTCTGTGATCATGTAAATACCAGATGCAGTGGGGTCCTTCGGCCAAAGTGCTTCACACTAGGGTTCGGGCAGTCAACCAGAGAAGCCCTGACCATGGAAGAGAGGGCTTCAATGATATTAATCCTCTGAAAATTGCCATTGGCCAGGGTAAGATTCTATCCAAACCAGACTTTCTTTAATGGAGTGCAATAGCAGTATAGTGCTGATCCAGTGCCTTCTTACACTGATTTAGATGTGTTATCAGTGGAAAACATCTATTTTTAATGGCGGCGGCGGTGGGGGACAGATGAAAGGATGTGTCCACATGCAACAACCACCCCCCCCCCACCAGCCCCTTCAGATTTGCAATAGTCTCACCCGAGGGTTCACCAGTGGGGTACAACAGCAGCAGGACTGACCTAGATTTTGCACACATATATAATGCAATGTGGTCGCACGTACACACACACACAAATGCATGCACACACTCATGCACTCACGCAGTCACACAAGCACACGCTCGAGCACACACACAAACCTGTCTGTGTTCTGTTAAACAGAGGAAGGGCAGAGAAGAAACAGCCCTTCCCTTTTAAGTATTTTTTGTTTGTGGCTGTGTTGATTGTTTTGCACTGTTATTGTCACTACCGCTTATTTTAAATAATATTGCCCATGATACTTTGTTTTCTACTGCGGTAAAGGTATTACTTTCAAGAGCTTGGGACTTTCAGCATTTTTGTCAAAATTGATTTATTGATATAGCCTTGTTCTGTTCAATGTTCTCTACCTATATAGTATTATAAGTACTCTAATTCATGTTGTTAAGTAGAAAATAATACAATATAAAAATTGCTGACACCATTCAAGTCAATGAGGCTTCGGGAACGTTAAAGCCAATTATCTCAGAATCATCTTTTTACAGATGGAACTTATATAGTCAAGCTCTCGACTCTCTGTCTTGCCATGAAGTAGTCTAAACTTAGGGTCTGCACTACCACTCTACAACAGGGAGCCAGAATTTAACAGGTACAGGTGCGAGGGGTTTACGTCATCACATAAAGCAGTCGCCATATCACTGTTGCCATGGCTACAGCTTTCCAGCAGCTCCAGAAGGGGTGGAGGAATGACTGACAGCTGTGACAGCTGTGTAATCCCACCGGAACCTCTCTGGAAAAACACAATCTTCATTAAAGGCCCAGCCGCTCAGCCTTGCCGCCCGCCACAGATCCACCAACCAGAGAGATGAATACAGGGAGAGATGGGAATGGAGTGGGAGGACTGAGTGTGGATTCATAGAGCCAGCACTTGATTAGGATTATTCTGACATATAGAAATGGAGGGAGGTTTCGGGTACAGAGTGCTCGGGCTGTCTTATTTCCGAGCCCAGATGAAGGCACAGACGGAGGCATGGTGAAAGACGCAAGATTTGTAGTTCAAATAAATGACTAAAGGTCCAGTATTGTTTGATATCTCTAATAACCAACCAGCTGAGAGTTCAGAGGTGATGAATGGAATGGAATTGCAATGGTGATGCTCACTGGAAACACATGACAGGTACAGATGGTTTAATAGCCAGGACATTAGTGGATTTAAAAAAAAAAGGCCTCAAACTTGTAATCAGTCGTGTTTGGTCCATGTCTCCGTGACAAATGTCATCACAGAGGTCAGCACCAACTCATGTCATCCCTCATTATCTTGGTCTCTATGACATGCACGTACATCATCGTACTGTGTTCATCTTGGGTATTAGTCGTAGTCGCTGTTATTTCGAAATTGGTCATTGTCCAAGTTATTATTGACAATAATAGCCACTTGTATCATTGTAGAACGGACAAAACAATCAAATCAGATATCCAAAATAACAAGTTATCATTTACCATAGACAAGTGAGACAAACTGCTTACATGACAGAAGAGGGTATAGTGAGAAAACCCTGTGGCACATTCAAGAGGATTTCCTTAAAGATTCTAGAGAGGTCAAATGTGCCATGATGAATTACTGTGCCCTGTGATGCCTGGCTGCAGTTTTGCTTTATGACCTCTCATAGAGGCCTGTGTAGCGACAACACAAAGGATACCTTCTAATAAAGGTTTTTCATTGTGCCAATAGCAAATTGTTGTGGTTTCACTGGTTTGTGTGCATAATGTGTGTAAAATACAGTTGAAGTCCGAAGTTTACATACACCTTAGCCAAATATATTAAACTCAGTTTTTCCACAATTTCAGACATTTAATCCTAGTAAGAATTCCCTGTCTTAGGTCAGTTAGGATCACCACATTATTTTAAGAATGTGAAATGTCTGAAAATAATAGAGAGAATGATTTATTTCAGCTTTTATTCTTTCATCACATTCCCATTGGGTCAGAAGTTAACATACACTCAATTAGTATTTGGTAGCATTGCCTTTAAATTGTTTAACGCAGGTCAAACACTTCAGGTAGCCTTCCACAAGCTTCCGACAATACGTTGGGTGAATTTTGGCCCATTCCTCCTGACAATATTGGTGTAACTGTGTCAGGTTTGTAGGCCTCCTTCCTCGCACACGCTTTTTCAGTTCTGCCCACACATTTTCTATAGGATTGAGGTCAGGGCTTTGTGATGGCCACTCCAATACCTTGACTTTGTTGTCCTTAAGCCATTTTGCCACAACTTTGGTAGTATGCTTGGGGTCATTGTCCATTTGGAAGATCCATTTGCGACCAAGCTTTAACTTCCTGACTGATGTCTGGAGATGTTGCTTCAATATATTCACATAATTTTCCTTCTCATGATGCTATCTATTTTGTGAAGTGCACCAGTCCCTCCTGCAGCAAAGCACCCCCACAACATGATGCTGCCACCCCCGTGCTTCACGGTTGGGATGGTGTTCTTCGGCTTGCAAGCCTCCCCCTTTTTCCTCCAAACATAACGATGGACATTACGGCCAAACAGTTATTTTTTGTTTCTTCAGACCAGAGGACATTTCTCCAAAAATTACAATCTTTGTCCCCATGTGTAGTTGCAAACTGTAGTCTGGCTTTTTTTTATGGCAGTTTTGGAGCAATGGCTTCTTCCTTGCTGAGTTGCCTTTCAGGTTATGTCCATATAGGACTCGTTTTACTGTGGATATAGATACTTTGGTACCTGTTTCCTCCAGCATCTTCACAAGGTCCTTTGCTGTTGTTCTGGGATTGATTTGCACTTTTTCGCATCAAAGTACGTTCATCTCTAGGAGACAGAATGCGTCTCCTTCCTGAGAGGTATGACAACTGCATGGTCCTATGGTGTTTATACTTGCGTACTATTGTTTGTATAGACAAACTTGGTACCTTCAGGCATTTGGATATTGATTTTCCCATGATGTCAAGCAAAGAGGCACTGAGTTTGAAGGTAGAGTTTGAAGGTGAAACTGAGTTTGAAGGTAGAGTTTGAAGGTGAAACTGAGTTTGAAGGTAGAGTTTGAAGGTGAAACTAAGTTTGAAGGTAGAGTTTGAAGGTGAAACTGAGTTTGAAGGTAGAGTTTGAAGGTGAAACTGAGTTTGAAGGTAGAGTTTGAAGGTGAAACTGAGTTTGAAGGCACTGAGTTTGAAGGTGAAATACATCCACGGGTACACCTCTAATTTACTCAAATTATGTCAATTAGCCTATCAGAAGTTTCTAAAGCCATGACATAATTTTCTGGAATTTTCCAAGCTGTTTAAAGGCTCAGTCAACTTAGTGTATGTAAACGTCTGACCCACTGGAATTGTGATACAGTGAATTATAAGTGAAATAATCTGTCTGTAAACAATTGTTGAAAAAATTATTTGTGTCCTGCACAAAGTAGATGTCCTAATCGACTTGCCAAAACTATAGTTTGTTAACAATACATTTGTGAAGTGGTTGAAAATGTAAAAAGAAAATAGTTTTAACGTCTCCAACCTAAGTGTATGTAAACTTCAACTGTATGTGATTCCTGAGTCTAACAGGTTCCGATTCTCCAAACCGCCAAAAGATGACAAAGTTTAATTTGCAGATGGTCTGATAGCACAGTGAATGTTTTGATAGGAGAGAGAAGCAAACAATTACTTCCCTGCTTAGGCTGTGTAATCACAATGTTATGTTATATTTCTCTAATACGAAAAATAAGAGCAAAGAAATACACCAAGATAATTGAAAATGATTATCTGATACATCATTTCAGTTCATATTAATCCCACAGATAGTTCCCCTTCAACACTGGAATAATTGTTGTAAATGTTGGTTGAGCCCTAAGCCTCTTTTCGTGACACTCTCTGATCATTCATACAACTTTAAGTGTACAACTTTTGAAGAAATCCATAAAAATCTAGTTACACCAAGTTACTGTAACAATGTTCTGGAAATATCCGTGAAAAACAGAGGGAGAAAATAAAGGGAGAGAACAGAAAATAGCAGATCCCTCACCCTGAATCCATCACGTGTTTGCAGTGAGCTATACATGGAGGTGTGATCTACAGGAATACTCTTCCTGCATTCCTGAAACCCATGCATGAGCTATTAGCAAGGGGTTCGAGGCACAAAAGCCAGTGAACGCATCTCTCTATAGGTGTGAATGTAGAGTTGCTAGTGCACGTGTGTGCATGCGCGTGTACATGCACGTATGGTAGAGCATGTGTGTGAGCAAATGCCAGAGACCTGGTGTGAAGTGCCATGCGTGAGTCCTGGCCACATGCCCAACACCCACATTAGCCAGGAAAGAGGGAGTGTGGAAACAGAGAGAATGGATGGATTAATAGAGGAAAAGGAGAGGAGGAGGAGGTAGTGGAAAGGCAAGGCTGCCAGCTCCCGAACACATTGACAGTTGAATGGATGGACGGATGGATGGATAGATGGATGGAGGGATTACGGAGGAGAAAAACCTCAAAAAATAACAACAAATCAGCCATGCAGAATAGACACTGTAGATTTATAAATGAATGGATACCAGAGAATTAGAGTGAACGAGTGGAGAAGCCAGAGGAGGGATCTAGCTAGCAAGGGAGTCTGAGCAGCCTTGTGTGTTGACCAGGCCCGGTGTGCCCTGCCCTGCCCTGCCCTGCCCCGCCATGGCTCTGCTCTGCTCTGCCTGGGGCCATCTGCTGTCTTCGCTCTAATCCAAGGGATTGTCACAAGTGATTAGCCCGTGCATGTGTGAAATTGACATTAAAGATGGTAGTACCGTGGGGAAGGACCCTACAAGCCTCAAATCTCAGACACCAACAGCTCTTCCTGTACAAACACCATCTTAAAAGAGCTAGATGGCCAGGGATTCATGTCCCAGTATCACCAAGACAAGGTTAAAGAGTGGCTAAACAGATGCCCAACTGGGTTATACTGTATATTGCAGAGTGTTTTTTAAGCATAAGGGATCTGCTAGCCATGGTCCGGTTAGAGCTACAGTAGCACTTGAGAACTGACAATTGTTGTCAGTTAACCACTTGACGGACCGTTCAGCATCCTACCTCAACACTTAAAACCAATATGCAAAGCAACACTTCAATACTAGATACTGTGCAATTATTGTGTAATACATGTGTAATGCATGCATGTGGTTCTCACTGGTAACCATATTATCATCATATTCTAGGCGGCAGCTGAGATAGTCCTTCATTCTCATGCAATGTCTGACCCAGGAGGCTTGTGGTGTATGATTCCCCTACCATAGATTAAATCAATCTGTATTTACACATGATTACACGGAGAAGTATATTAATTCACCCTGGGATCATTGCGATAATGAAAGCAAATAGTATCTTGTGCAATATAGTAGACCTTCATTACTTTGTATATTCATTGCATGCTACAGCCTAGCAAAGAATAGATTTTCAATTACATTTCCATCACGTCATTGGTAACATGATACAAATAAGGCAAGTAAAACTGAAACCAACAGAAATGTATAAAAATGTAATCAAATACGGTACATCGTTGGGCCTATGATGAGGTATGATGCAGCCAATGCGGCCAATGAACCCACCACAGAACTAAAACTACATTTCCCACCACATTCCAATACAATGAACACACAAGTCGTGCTCATCCTGAGGTAATACAACTGAGCAGAGCTGAGGGATGGGTGGATTGAGTGATGAATGGATGGATGGATGGATGGATGAGTGGATGGATGGATGGATGAGTGGATGGATGAGTGGATGGATGGATGGATGTATGAGTGGATGGATGGATGGATGGATGAGTGGATGGATGAGTGGATGGATGGATGGATGAGTGGATGGATGAGTGGATGGATGGATGGATGGATGAGTGGATGGATGGATATTTCTCCACTTCTCCACAGTATGCCTTTATTACCATCAGCAGAGCAGAGCTGTGTGGACTAGAAACTCGTCTCATCTAAAGTAAATGTCACTGCTCGCTCTCAGAGAGCCCATTCTCCTCTCAACCCACTGAAGCTGCCTTATTGCTTCCCACAGGAGATGACAGTCGGTGTTGAATGCCACTCCCAGAGTGTAAATAGCATGTTTCCCCCAACGTATCCACTGACTGAATGAGAAGAGTTCACCATGTTTCTGCTTTGACCCAGTATGGCTGAAGTAGTTGTCAGTCAAGGCACTGGGAGGACACGACCCTATGTCTCCGCACAATGTGTCCCCCTCGTCGCCTGTCTCCCCTCCTCGTCTTTGAAGGGGCACTTGAGAAGATTAATAGGAAAGTGTAGGTTGGTCTATTCAATCATACACTCATCCCTTTAAATCGATAGAGCTTAAACAGCAGTGAAGGGATAGACTTTCATCAGAATTCTATAATATCCCACAATTTATCCTCTAATATTACCATTAATCTGCTTACTCTCACCATACAAACACTACTATATACAAAGTAATAAATGCCAGTAAACACACATTAAATACATTTATGACCTAGCAACCATCTAAATATCATATGTTGTGAGCCGTTGGAATATTGCAGAATATGGTGTAAATGTGCAAATCCTCTTAAATCATTATAAATACAGTTTTGGGGATAAAGTGTAATCTGTAATCCCGGCCTGCATCGTAATATCAGTAATGATCAGGTTTTAGTGTAAACTCTAGATTAAAGGTAGACTCAGCGATATGACGTATATGCAGAAAGTACATAACATAGTGGGTCTATTTCCGCAACAAGTAAGAGCGTTGAAGCGTGAGGCTCAACTTCTCGGTTGTTTTGGGTCCGTGGCCACTACGCTGTGAAGCCAACCCGCGAAGCGAACGCGTGCACATGCGCAGATACTGTGTGTGACCGTGTGAGAACGAAGTCTTGCACCTCGCGCATCACCATCTCCGTAGAGCTGCTCGTGGCAACGTCATTTCGCTGAGTCTACCTTTAAACAAACTCTTGTGCTCCCTGGCCTGCACACTGCTGCATCTACGTGGAACCGGACAACTTTAGGATACGGCTTCATTTGCTCATGCAACATATAGGTGTAACGGTTCTCTTTAGTTGAAGGAGAGGCGGACCAAAATGCGGCGTGATGATGATTCATGTTTGTTTAATAAAGGAAAACTATACATGAATAAACTACAAAACAATGAAATGTGAAAACTCAAAACAGCCCTATCTGGTGCAAAACACAGAGACAGGAACAATCACCCACAAACACACAGTGAAACCCAGGCTACCTAAATATGGTTCCCAATCAGAGACAATGACTAACACCTGCCTCTGATTGAGAACCATATCAGGCCAGACATAGAAATAGACAAACAAGACAACCAACATAGAATGCCCACTCAGATCACACCCTGACCAACCAAAACATAGAAACATACAAAGCAAACTATGGTCAGGGTGTGACAATAGGTGAAGATTTACCTCCCAGTGTGGGTCAAAAGAAGAGATTTTGATCACAGTGCAAAGTATACTCCCGGGTCTCTATGAATCTCTTATCATCAAACAAGTTTCTATGTGATGAAATAACTGTAGAGTTCAAAGGTGCTGTTACGAATGTTACAACTGGGGCAAAACAGCTTGGATCTTGAAATCAACCCCAAACCACTCGTCTTGAAACGAAACTTTGAAATGTTTCACCCTCCCTTTCAAAGGCAGAAATCTGCTGACGCTGTGTGTAAGTTGCATTGCTGTTGTTGCCGCTCTCCAGAAATATAAATACACCGTGGGCTGCAGTGCTGCTGAGTGCTCAGTTTCCAATCTGGATGTGAGACCGGTCACACCCTATTGCTTCAGTTATCGCCCATTAGATGCAAACTGAAAAATGGAATGTACAAGAAAAACACTTGCATGCCACAATCTCCAACTCCCAAGGAAATCACCTTAATTTATTCATGGCCTAAATATGCAGCCTGTTGCTATGGGTCTTAAAGAGTGGCCAGCCAATTCTATCGCAGAAGCTGGTATGCCCCCAGGTACTATCGTAATGAGAGTCAACATGGGTCATATTAAAATGCAGTCACTAAAATGAAGCTGGGCTCCATAGGGATACATTCAATTGGGATGTTGCCAGAGATATCCCCCATGGCCACATCCCCAGACAGCATCTCTTACTGAGGCAGCTAGACGTGGGCTTGTTTCCTGCCAGAAGGCACATGTCGATCTCTAACACTGTACATTCAGATGATAGCACAAGGCTATTAAAAACCAGGCCTTAATGTTTTTTCAGTACTGCAGTTTTTTTTCCTGACACTTCATTGATTGACTGATTGATTTCTTAATTGATTGGCCAGATAGTCCACTCTCCTGGATTCCGAGGTCTGAGTCAGATCCTGAATATAGAGGAAGGAAGAACACCAGTCGCTCTATGGATCTTGGCCCGGGTTTGAATTACCCTGGTCTAGTGGAAGTCTGGGAGAGTGGGACATGCTGCGCTTGTTTGACCATGATAATGACCTTAGGTTATGGTATTGAGCTTCTGACCTTTTCCCGCATATGCTTTCCAGGCAGGCTGTTCACTCTAATACGTACTGCACTACATGACCAAAAGTATGTGGACACCTGCTTGTCGAACACCTCATTCCAAAATAATGGGCATTAATATGCAGTTGGTCCCCCCATTGCTGCTATAACAGCCTCCACTTTTCTGGGGAGGCTTCCCACTACATATTGGAACATTGTTGCGGGGAAAAGCTTCCAGTCAACCACAAGAGCGTTAGTGAGGTCGGGCATGGATGTTGGGCGAATAGGCCTGGCTCGCAGTCAGTGTTCCAATTCGTCCCAAAGGTGTTCAATGGGGTTGTGGTCAGAGCTTTGTATAGGCCAGTCAAGTTCTTCCACACCAATCTCGACAAAACATTTCTGTATGGACCTCGCTTTGTGCATGGGGGCCTTCGCCAAACAAGCCATCCCCAAACTGTTGCCACAAAGTTGGAAGCACAGAATCGTCTAGAGTGTCATTGTATGCTTTAGCGTTAAGATTTCCATGCACTGGAACTAAGGGGCCGAACCATGAAGAACAGCCCCAGACCATTATTCATCCTCCACCAAACTTCACAGTTGGCACTATGCATTCAAGCAGGTAAAGTTCTCCTTGCACCAGAAGGTGAAGCGTGATTCATCACTCCTGAGAACACGTTACCACTGCTCTGGAGTCCAATGGCGGCTTTACACCACTCCAGCCAAAGCTTGGAATTGTGCATGATGATCTTAGGTATGTATGCGGGCTATTCGTCAATGGAAACCGATTTCATGAAGCTCCCGGCGAACAGTTCTTGTGCTGATGTTGCTTCCAGAGACAGTTTGAATCTTGGTAGTGAGTGTTGCAACCGAGGACAGACAATTTCTACACGGTATGCGCTTCAGCACTCGGCGGTTCAGCTCTGTGAGCTTGTGTGGCCTACAACTTTGCTGAGCCGTTGCTCCTAGACGTTTTCACTTCACAATAACAGCACTTACAGTTGACCGTGGAAGAAATTTGACGAACTGTCTCGTTGGAAAGGTGGCATCCTATGACGGTGCCACGTTGAAAGTCACTGAGCTCTTCAGTAAGGCCATTCTATTGCCAATGTTTGTCTATGGAGATTGCATGGCTGTGTGCTCTATTGTATATATCTGTCAGCAACAGGTCTGGCTGAAATAGCCAAATCCACTGATTTGAAAGGGTGTCCACATACTTTTGTATATATGGTGTATGTTGTCATAGCAGGTGGTTGGGACTGGGAGAGCCGCTAACAGCTAGGTCGGGTGACATCCCTCACTGCTGGAGCCATCGTTAGGTGGAAATGTATTCAGTAACAATGGCCTGTCAGTGCTCTTCACACTGGCCCATCTCATTGAGCGATGACATCAGTCCAGCATCATGGTTACACATACAGTAGCTACAGTATGTCCACAACACTAGAAATTGAGTAGTGGGCTACTTGGTTCATTTGTCTTTTGAGTTGCAAGGTCAACAAACATTCACAGATAGACATGCACATCTACATTTCCTTCCTAGAAACCCCCATAGTGACACAAGTGGTTGCGAGGCGGGCCAACGGTGTCGTCTGTAGGCCTATAGGCAGGACTCCATTTTGCAAACTTTGACTTGGCTGTGTGAGTTAAAAATTGGTCGCACTGGTGTGAGATGCAGATTCTAGCATCTAGCTGGTCACCGCAATCAAAACATCCTATTTGTCAGGTGGCTAAAACCAGGAATTTGTTCAACAGTAAAGTGCATTATCCTCACGATTCCTGTCAAAAACGTGTCTGCCCTGCAGCTGTGCCTGCCTGTTTCGCTGGCGCCGGTTGCTGTAATGAGCGAGCCTCTCACACTCTCTCTCCCCCATCGTGTGCCCCTCGCGATTGCATGACATTTCAAAATGCAATTGCGGTGAAAAAAACAACAACTTTGCAAAGCAATTTGTTTTCCATATTAAAGAGAGGGTCTCAGCTTTTTATTTCTCAACGATCATTACTGAGCTCAAAGCTGTTTTACAGTCAAGATATCTGATATGGGTTTGACCTGGTCAGTCTATGTCATGGAAAGAGCAGGCGTTCCTAAGGTTTTGTACACTCAGTGTAGCTAATGTGTTTTGAACTTCCACTTCTTCAGGTGGTGAATTAGCACCAATTTCATTTGGCCTATATATAATATTAGTGCACATACAGACAAAGGCAAATTAATCTCTATTGAACAAACCCAATTTTGACAGTAAAATACAACAAAAATAGCCTAATTGTCAACCCAAAATCTGTGGCAATCACTGCATATCCAAATACATTGAACTACTGCTTCGACATGTTAGCTGTTATCAACAGCTAATACCGTCTCGGTAGTCTATTATACTTGTTTATAAAGCACTATGAATGACTTTATAATCACTTTATAAGATGACTCAAATGTTTCCTATTGTTTGATGCTGTGGCGGTAGTACGTTTGGATGCTTTCTTGAAACAGTTAAAATCCCTCTTGTGTCAAATCAAACAAATGATTGGGGGGCTGTACTGGTCTGTACTGGAGCCCTGACAGGTGTTGGCTGAAAGCAGTTAAAATCAATTAGCAGAATTAGCGATAACCATGACGTGGCTAATAGGTCTAAGGGAGGAAAACGTGGTGTAAACCATGAGTTGGCCAGAGAGAGGGAGCCAGTCTGGTAAAAAGGGATTGGGATGATCAGAAGTTAGGGACGATGCCTACGTAACCTGAATAATCTGTTTCCCAATGGCAGATTAGGACCTGGAGAAGGGGAACGTTGGAGATGCATCAGGCTCTCATGCTGGGTTGTGCTGTAACACAGAGAATGGTTCTGAACCACACTGATGAACATCTCTACAGTCATTGTCAATGTTTTTTTTTAACCTTTATTTAACTAGGCAAGTTAGTTAAGAACAAATTCTTATTTTACAGTGACGGCCTACCCCAGCCAAACCCTCCCCTAACGACACTGGGCTAATTCTGAGCTGCCTTATGGGACTCCCAATCTCAGCCAGCTGTGATACAGCCTGGGATTGAACCAGGGTCTGTAGTGATGCCTCTAGCACGGAGATGCAGTGCCTTAGACCGCTGAGCCACTCAGGAGCCCTTTGTAATGTATTCATGCTTCCCTACAACACAGCAGGACATTTGTCAACTGCATTACTACATCATTACAAATTGATTGGTGGTATTCAAATAATATTGGTGAATATTTGATATGATGTCACAAATGAAGATTTCTCTTCACATTGGAAGAGTCACACCAAACACTGTTGGTTTGATGGTGTCATACCAGTACAAGCCAGGACAGTTGGAGTATCCTCATTTAAATCCCATGGTGTCAGAGTGAGAGTTCAAGCAGTGGGGTAGCGTAGTACAAAAGCCTCATTTGCTGTGGAGGTGTGTACTCCAGGTTGATCTCTGGCCTTGAATGTGACCCACAGTCACACTGTACACACACTGATAATTGCCTTGGCCTCTGATGGGCAGACATGCTGGTGCAATCCTGACAGCTCCACCCTACAGACTACAGCAGTACTGCCACTCCACTAACGGAAACTAATGAAGCGCACACAGCACCAAACTGCGAAAGGAATTCCACCCACTGTGTGTGTGTGTGTGTGTGTTTCTGTGACCGTGTGTGTGTGTGTGTGTGTGTGTGTGTGTGTGTGTGTGTGTGTGTGTGTGTGTGTGTGTGTGTGTGTGTGTGTGTGTGTGTGTGTGTGTGTGTGTGTGTGTGTGTAAGTGAGCGATAGAGAGGATAGCAGTAACTGTGTGATAGAGTGCCATAAACCCTCCAAGGATCTCTTCAAGGCTTGTAACACTACTATACTTTACCATATCATCCCTCTACTCTTTCACAATCTCCTCATTATCATCCACATCAATATAATCATCGTCATCATCATCGCCTTCATCAACCTTATTCTCAACAGGTTGCTCCTCCTCCTTCACCTCAGCATCATTGCCTTCATCAACCTTATTCTCAACAGGTTGCTCCTCCTCTTTCACCTCATCATCACTGTCATCATCAACCTTATCTTCTTCAATAACATCATTATCAAGCCTGTTGGCAGCCAGTGCCTGTTTTCACTTTTGTCATTTAAATAGAACCTTCCAGAGGGAAATATCCCTGAGTTCTCTGCACCTCTAAACATAGATCATATTTTCATAGAAGCCAATAAAAGCAACGTGAGCCAATTCCCTATAGTTTGAAGACAGGGCTGTCTTTCAGTAACTCATCATTATGCAAACATCACAGCAGCATTTGCCACCAGAATATTCCCTCCACTGACTGCACTCACTGAAATGTGCACAAACATAATCATATTTTATGAAAAGAGCTGATATGCAAAGATATCACATTTGAGTCATTTAGCAGACACTCTTATTCAGAACGACTAACAGTAGTGAGTGAATACATTTTTTATACTGGTCCCCAAGTGGGAATTGAACCCACAACCCTGGCCTTGCAAGCACCGTGCTCCAACAACTGAGCCACAAGGGTGATAAAAAGTGCTTGAAATCCCAGAAATAAATTGCTCTACTGTAGGTTTTCTCCAAGCTCTGTGGCATTGCCAAACCAAAGAGGAAAAATAGAAAAAAAATATATATATACAAACTTCTATCCTAAAATCAATAGTCTTCCTTTAGTTAGGAAGATCAGAAAACCTCCTAACAGAGGGTTACATATCACAGCACAGACCTAAAGCCATGTGGGGAATGCAGTATGAGGAATGTGTGTGTTTGTGTGTGTGTGTGTGTGTGTGTGTGTTTGCTTTCTTGTGCTTGTGCAGGTGTGTGTGTGTGTGTGTGTGTAGCGTGGGAGAGAGCGGTGCAGTAGCGTGGGAGAGTGGTGTAATCGTAATGATCTACACTGGGAAAGATCTAGCCCCTGACGCTCCGTTTCTTAGGGCAGGGCTGCTCCCTGGAACGTCTTTCTTGAGTAAATCCCTACTCCTTTAATCTCCTTACTCAGCTACATCCTCTTTAAAGATGCAGGAGCGCGAGAGACAACGACATCCCATCGATTCAGGACTGGCACTGGGCTGAGCTGTCCAGTGGGTTGGGAAGGGGGAGGGTTATTTTCCCCTCATCTAGTCCCTTGAGGGGGAGGGAGGTGGTGGGGGGAGGTGAGAAAGCGAAGGGTTAACTAACACCTCGAAGGCCAAGGAGATTTGCCCATATATATTTAAAGGCACATGTAAGTGCGCCAAGTCTCCCTGGGCATGATTATTCCTGGCTCAGATCTTCTAATTATGTTAGAGGAGCCGTACATTACTAATGCATTGCACTTGTTCATACCAGAGGTGATCAGAAAACACTCTGCAACCACCCATCCCATTTCATCTCCATGTTTGCGATCAACTCCCCATTTTTTTCTTGTCTACTATTGTGCTCCAACACATATACAATCATCAAGCTATCGTGCAACCACACACCTCAACCACCAATTCAGCTAAGAGACAGAAATGTAAGTCATTCAGTCAAGATGGATCATGCCAGCTTTTGGTGCCAAATTCAATGCATTTACTAATAGACTTCTCGTGAATTTCTCTTATCGTTCTCTGCCTCGTTCTCCCATGATAGCGTGCTATTCAAGACTTCTAGACTTCAGTTACAATGTGCAAACTATCAGCTTGTGAGACCAGTGCAAGGGACAGGGAAAATGAGGTAATGAGATGACAGGGGTTTTAAGGACCTTGAGACCTGCTCTAATTTTCAAAAGGTTCACAGAGAGGAAATGAGAGCAGAGAATATCGTGCCCAAGCTGAGTGTCTTGTCCACAAGCTTTTTCAATACTGAATACATAGTCACTATTGACTATTGAAAACATGCTCCTTGAAACACAATATTCTGCTTCGACTTCAATATCGCAGATTCTTTATTCTGATCGCCATTAAAGTCAAACAGTACAAAACAACAACCAATCTCTCCCTAAGTCTCTCATAGTACAATAGGAGTCCAGTACCTGTTTCCCAGAAGTACACAGACTTGGTGTCCTCTACCATCTGTGTGTTAGCCCTCCAGGTACCACAGAGCAGAAGTACTGTCACCCAGAGGAAGGTGCTTCCCCCTGTCCTTATGCTGGGGGTCCCTCCTGCACCCCTCCACCTCCACCCTAGCCCCATGGTCCTCTCCAGGGTCAACGTAAGTCCACACAGTCGAGAGGGTGACCGCAGCTTAAAGATAGCCCAAGACTTACACAGGTCCGACAGGCAACAAAAAAAGAATAGTGTGTGATTTGTCCCACTAGAGTAAGGGACTGGTGCTTCCTCTCCTGAAGGGCAGATCGAGAGAGTCCTCTCCTTGTCCTCTATCTCCCTCCTCTTCTCTTCTCTACTCCACTCGTCACGGGGTATTCCCAGAGGAAGGTTGTCAGTGAGAAGGGTAGAGGTCCAGGTGAACGATAGAGTCTTGCTCCTCCATGCTCTCTGGTGCTGCTGCTGTTCACTGCCGTTCCTGCCTCTGTCCTCTGGCTGTGGAGCTGTGACAGTGGCTGTGCGTCTGCAGTGGTACCTCCTCTCCTCTCCCCCCTCCTTTCCTCCCTCTCTCGCTCTCTTTCGCTCACTCACTCTCTCTCTCTCTCTCTCTCTCTCTCTGTCTGTCCATGCTCCAGCTCCGTCTCTTTTTTACACACACAGTCCCTCTCTTGCCGAGGGCACAGGGACGGACGCGTCCTCTGTTCCACTCCTCGCGAGCAGCGCTGAGAGGACAGCTGGAGACCAATGTTCACATTGAGCAGAGGAGCTATTGCAAGCACAGCTTTCAGGATCAGAGGGTGCAGCGCAGAGAGGGAAGAGATATAAGTGGGGGGTGTGTGTGTGTGTGTGTGTGTGTGTGTGTGTGTGTGTGTGTGTGTGTGTAGACTGTGTGAGAGAGAGAGGGGGGAGTTGTAAAAGCGATCAGCGAAATCAAGCAGATATAGATTGTTGAGTGACTGGGTTTTGTCTCTGTTGTAGAGTATTAGGCTTATAGATAGCACTGCAATGCTTCAAAACAGAACAGAACAGAACAATACCATAGTGTGCATAATATCATTTCCAGGCTCTTTGCACATAATCTATTGGGTTAGTGTGTTGGCGTTTCATTCTATTTTGAGACTGAAAAGCGTGACACAGACTTGACAAACTTCACAATCGTTTGGTGCCTAAATATTCCAGTGACGCTCCAATGACGTACTGTTTGTCAGACAGACTGAATGTCAGAGAGAGAGAGAGAGAGACAGAGAGAGACAGAGAGAGACAGAGAGAGAGACAGAGAGAGAGATGGAGAGATATGGAGAGAGAGAGAGAGAGAGAGAGAGAGAGAGAGAGAGAGAAAGAAAGAGAGAGAGAGAGAGAGAGAGAGATGGAGAGAGAGAGAGAGAGAGAGAGAGAGAGAGAGAGAGAGAGAGAGAGAGAGAGATAAGCAGTGGGGAGAGGCAGACAGGTGGATATCCTATAGTCATACGGCATGTTCCCTGGCCAGGAGACCAGCCTAAGACCCTGCCCAGGCTTCTGACCTGTCCTGAGTCGGTTTGCTTTAGCTAGCTTTAGTGTTAGCTTTGCGAGGACAAGAGAGGCTCCTACACAGCTTCTACCCTCAAGCCATAAGACTCCTGAACAGCTAATCAAATGGCTACCCAGGCCATTTGCATTGTCCCCCCCCCCTTCTATGCTGCTGCTACTCTCTGTTATTATCTATGCATAGTCACTTTAATAACTCTACCTACATGTACATATTACCTCAATTACCTCGACTAACCGGTGACCCCGCACATTGACTCTGTACCCCTGTATATAGCCCACTATTGTTATTTACTGCCGCTCTTTAATCATTTGTTGTTCTTATCTCATACTTTTTTAAGGTATTTTCTTAAAACTGCATTGTTGGTTAAGGGCTTGTAAGTACGCATTTCACTGATCTACACCTGTTGTATTCTGCTATTGTTTTCACATTTTTCAGTAGATGTTTTTCTATGACTTTGGTTCCTGGACAAACGATAATGCATGATTAATGAGGGAACAGGGTAATCGCCTAGCAGAGCACGCGGGCATGGCAGTCACAATATGTCTCTCTCTGTGTGTGTGTGTGTGTGTGTGTGTGTGTGTGTGTGTGTGTGTGTGTGTGTGTGTGTGTGTGTGTGTGTGTGTGTGTGTGTGTGTGTGTGTGTGTGTGTGTGTGTGTGTGTGTGTGTGTGTGTGTGTGTGTGTGTGTGTGTGTGTGTGAAAATACAAATCCAACCAATCCCATCATCTTTATGTCAACATTATACTGGGCCAAATATCCAAGAGGGTGTTCATTACTGCAAAGAAATCGATTCAGGGATCAACTAATGGACTCTGATAATGGAGTAATGGAATCTACACTTTGTTCCGACTTTGACTGATGATTAGGGTTGAATATTTTCCCGGTATTTTATGAGCCCTACATTAAAGACAAAATACCCCATAATGACCAGGCAAAATTAGGTTTTTAGAATTTTTGCAAATGGAGCATCGCTGCACAGCTATTTTCAGATCTATCCGGAAATCTTTGATTGGGTTCAAGTCCAGGCTCTGGCTGGACCAGTCAAGGACATTCAGAGACTTGCCCTGAAGCCACTCCTGTGTTGTCTTGGCTGTGTGCTTAGGGTCCTGTTGGAAGGTGAACCTTCACTCCAATCTGAGTACTTGAGCACTCTGGAGCAGGTTTTCATCAAGGATCTCTCTGTAGTTTGCTCCGTTCATCTTTTCCTTAATCCTGACTAGTCTCCCAGTCCCTACTGCTGAAAAACATCCCCACAGCATGATGCTGCCACCACCATGCTTCAACCGTAGGGATAGTGCCATGTTTCCTTCTGACGTGACGCATGGCATTCAGGCCAAAGGGTTCAATCTTGGTTTCAAAAGACCAGATAATCTTGTTTCTCATGGCCTGAGAGTCCTTCTGGTGCCCTTTGGCAAACTCCAAGCAGCCTGTCATATGCCTTTTACTGAGGAGTGGCTTCCGTTCTGGCCACTCTACCATAAAGGCCTGATTGGTGGAGTGCTGCAGAGATGGTTGTCCTTCTGGAAGGTTCTCCCATCTCCACAGAGGAACTCTGGAGCTCTGTCAGACTGACCTTTGGGTTCTTGGTCATCTTTACAATTAAAAAATAAGGTGACCCAAGAAAGTCAGATAGAGATATGTAAATTAGACACACATTTGGTCTTTATATTACTGTAAAAAAAAGTTACCATGATGAGTTGATAGATCTACATACTGAGATGGGCTTGTCGGTGCCCATCCTGAACATTGATGATTAATGCAGCAGTGACCAGAGTGAAGGCCGCAGAGAATCCAGATTTAGACACATATAAATGAACAGTTCCATTTCACATCATGCTGTTCATATAAATAATTAATTATAATCTATCCGTTTTTCACAGTTATTTATCCTGGGAAAAGGGAGCGGGTTTGGGCTGTAAATCTCTGTAAATCTCAGTAACCGGGATTCAACCCTACTGGTGATACATGACGCAACCTCCACTCAATTGAATTCAATGCAACAAAGTCCATGCAACTTTGTTGCATTGAATTCAACTTTATGTCACAATGCAGCAGCCAATCAAGGTGATTGTCCATTGATGATGATCAGCACAAATGTTCTGAACAACATTGGTTTGAAGCTCTAGTCAAGTTAAGAATAACAGCCAATCAGCTGTGACTGACAGACCAAACATGTCATATCGTAAGAGTATCATAATCACAGTAATCATCTGGTACTACCTAGGAAATTACACATAGGCAAGGCCCAGGAAAGAGAACAGAAGAATCCCAATAAGGCCAAGCAAGCTACACACATACTGTATACATTTCTATTTCTGCAGAAACTTTGTTTACCTATTACATTGGGGATTGTTTTAAAGACCACTTTATTGATTGCAATAATGTTATGACAAACCAGAGGATCATTCTCCCCTTAAATATTATATCACCATGGAAACCAACCACCAGTGGAAATTCATTATGATTATTAACATGGATTAAGCAAACACTTAGCATCCATGGAATCAAAGCAAACCATTGGTGCATGCCTCCTAATGAATAATAAATTACCACTTCCGGCTACAAATTAAACAGGAGACGAAGAACAACAACCCTCCTACTGTACCAGCAGAAATCCCAAACTATAAGAGTATAATGTGCATGTAAAGGGTTTTTCACAATTCTTGTCAGGAATAGATCAAAGCAAAACCACACATTTTCCTAAAACATCTTTAAAATCATTTGAACAGGCTTTCTTGTTGCATAAACCCACAACACATTATCTTTGATAGAACAGGGCCAATACATGTTTGAATCCTTGTTTTATTTGCAGTCCGGAGAAATACATTTTCAAGAGAATATAAGGTATACCTGAAGAACCAGGATGGCTAACTCTTCAACTAACCCGACCATAAACGTTTTGCCAAATGGTTCATACCTCTCACATCCCATCAGGGTGAAAACAGCTTCATTGAGAGAGACAGGCTGCCAGCTCCAATCCTCGTCCCTGTCCCAGTGCTCCAGTCCTGTTGTATTCTGCTTCATTGATTAGAGCTCCATCACGGGATTGAGAGCAAAGTCATCACAGTAATCTCATAGACTCCAGCACCATTTTAAACTGGACTGACTGGAATAACGGTGTGGTAGCAAAATATCCCGGTGCAGCCCAAGCACTTTTATTTCAGCACTGACACTATGCGCATCAGCAAGACTAGTGTCTCCCAAACAGCACATAGAGAGGCAGGTTTCCTGCATTAAATATCAGGAGAGGGGTTCTGTATCAATAACACATTCATGATTTAAATACAGCATGTTGTATTGCAAATGGCCCCCCACATTCAAATAAACTCCCCATTCACAACCCCATAGCCTACCCATACACTCACATTCATAAATACATATACGAGCGAACGCACCTGCTAAGAAAAGCAGAGCACACACACACCTGCTATAAAAAGCAGATATCCTCTCTACATTTTTGACAGGTCATTACAGAGCTATACGTCACCCTAACATACTACATCGCAACCCCCAGTATCAGAAATGGCAACCCCAGTCTTCCTGTAGGGGCGTATTCACTGTGGGATGACTCATAAAGCACGGGACGGTGACAGCAGTGCCAAAGTCAAACAGGGCTGCCAGCCTATGAGGCCCCACAACCAGGGCTCAAGTGTCTGACTCAAAGCAGGGAGATGGGAGATTATGAAAAAGACTACGCCGTGAATTGTCAAGAGTCAAAATACACAAACACACATGCAAACAAACTCAAATCATGTAAATTACAAAATATGCATGTTCAAGTACTCCTCTGGGACATTTTTAATTTCCCTCTGATCAGAGATAGTACTATTTTTGCCTTAATAATACAGTATGTTCCCATTTGGGCCTAAGTACATGTACTGTACAGTTCTTGGGAGACAATTGTTTCTTTCCATAAGCATTGTCAAGCAGCCTTTGTACAGCACATACTGTAAAAATCTCCCCAATCAATCTCTAGAACTACCTGGCCTATATTTCAGATATGTCCTTTGTGGCCACATGTTTATAATGTACAGTTGTACTCTATATGAGTATATATTGAACTACTACAACACTACACTGTAATAAGCGCACACAATTGAAGTGGGCGAAATGGTTAAGTCTAGCTCTAGGAGTCTATTTAACATTTTCAGTAACCAAAATAAATTCATTTTGAGTCTAACTGATCCACGCTACACAACAATTGCTCCTCAAATGGGTGAAATACCATATTGCTCAGCTGCAACATTTTGTCTGCAAATGTTGTGGGAATTGATTAAATGCCATGAAATATTCCCATCTTCACTGGATCAAGCTGTCAGAGACTGTGTGGTGAAATAAACTACACCACTATATCCGCCAGGGACCATTTCACACTCAAGTCTACACATCAAGGTTAATATAAACCACAGATCCCTCCAATGGATCCAGATGATTCATATCAACACCATGCCGGGAGAGAGAGATGGAAATACACCTCTCCTCCTCCATGCTAGCTGACCAACATTAAACCTGGGATTAAATACTTTCTGAAATCTTTTATCTTTTGCTTTAGCCTGCCAGGAGTGCTTTTTAAATGACTTAAAATACTATTTGAACCCAGGTCTGACATTAGCTTACCAATTGGTACAACGAGCGGAAATCTGATTAGGGTTGGAGACAATTACAATGCCGCTACGTCACTTTCCCTTGGATGTAAGAAACCATGTTGTTTCCTTCTGGCTGTGATCCTATTCTGGTAAATGTATGGCATAATCCACCCTAGACAGTCCTCATTGGCTTTAAAGAATGTGCCATGAGGCCCCAGGTGGCCAAATGGCCTAATGAGATTAAATCTGGGGTCAGGTCATGGCAGTCCTTCTTTTTTACAAGTCCTCTGGCACACTAGCAGAGATCCCGGCATGCCAAAAGGTAAAGATATTAAGTATGCACACAAGCAACCACACATTAGGTGGCTTGCGAAAGTATTCACCCCCCTTGGCATTTTTCAGATTTTGTTGCCTTACAACCTAGAGTTAAAATGGACTTTTGGAGAGCTTGTATCATTGATTTACACAACATGCCTACCACTTTGAATATGTAAAATATTTTTTTATTGTGAAACAAACAAGAAATAAGACTTGAGCATGCATATCTATTCACCCCCCCAAAGTTAATACTTTGTAGTGCCACCTTTTGCAGCAATTATAGCTGCAAGTCTCTTGGGGTATGTCTCTATAAGCTTGGCACGTCTAGCCACTGGGATTTTTGCCCATTATTCAAGACAAAACTGCTCCAGCTCCATCAAGTTGGATGGGTTCCGCTGGTGTACAGCAATCTTTAAGTCATACCACAGATTCTCAATTGGATTGAGGTCTGGTCTTTGACTAGGCCATTCCAAGACATTTAAATGTTTGCCCTTAAACCACTCGAGTGTTGCTTTAGCAGTATGTTTAGGGTCATTGTCCTGCTGGAAGGTGAACCTCTGTCCCAGTCTCAAATCTCTGGAAGACTGAAACAGGTTTCCCTCAAGAATTTCCCTGTATTTAGCGCCATCCATCATTCCTTCAATTCTGACCAGTTTCCCAGTCCCTGCCGATGAAAAACATCCCCACAGCATGATGCTGCCACCACCATGCTTCACTGTGGGGATGGTGTTCTCGGGGTAATGAGAGGTGTTGGGTTTGCGCCAGACATAGTGTTTTCCTTTATGGCTTAAAAGCTACATTTTAGTCTCATCTGACCAGAGTACCTTCTTCCACATGTTTGGGGAGTCTCCCACATGCCTTTTGGCGAACGTGTTTGCTAATTTTTTTCTTTAAGCAATGGCTTTTTTCCTGGCCACTCTTCCGTAAAGCCCAGCTCTGCTGTGAAGTGTACAGCTTAAAGTGGTCCTATGGACAGATACTCCAATCTCCGCTGTGGAGCTTTGCAGCTCCTTCAGGGTTATCTTTGGTCTCTTTGTTGCCTCTCTGATTAATGCCCTCCTTGCCTGGTCTGTGAGTTTTGGTGGGTGGCCCTCTCTTGTCAGGTTTGTTGTGGTGCCATATTCTTTACATTTTTGAATAATGGATTTAATGGTGCTCCGTGGGATGTTCAAAGTTTTGGATATTTCTTTATAACTCAACCCTGATCTGTACTTCTCCTCAACTTTATCCATGACCTGTTTGGAGAGCTCCTTGGTCTTCATGGTGCCGCTTGCTTGGTGGTGCCCCTTGCTTAGTGGTGTTGCAGACTCTGGGGCCTTTCAGAACAGGACATGCACTCAGATCATGGGACAGATCATGTGACACTTAGATTACACACACGTGGACTTTATTTAACTAATTATGTGACTTCTGAAGGTAATAGGTTGCACCAGATCTGATTTAGGGGCTTCATAGCAAAGGGGGTGAATACATATGCACGCACCACTTTTCTGTGTTTAATTTTGTATAATTTTTTGAAACAGGTGATTTTTTTTTATTTCACATCACCTAATTTGGACTATTTTGTGTTTGTCCATTACATGAAATCCAAATAAAAATAAATTTAAATGACAGGTTGTAATGCAACAAAATAGGAAAAACACCAAGGGGGTACTTTTAAAAGGCACTGTATAAAGTAAACATGAGCACTGAACATACAAACAGATACACACGTGTGTGCACACAGATACTGTATAAATTTGTTTGCACACACTCTAACACACAAACACACTATGCATTATGCACATACACACCCACTCACACTCTCGCTCTCTCTCTCACACATCTCCCTCACACTCAAACACAACCTCACACACACACACACACACACACATACACACATACACACCCCTCCTGCAGAGAACTGTCCAGACTGTGCGATGCGTGTGAGTAAGATACTGCACCTTGGAGTGCACTAGAGTCCCAATCGTGTCCTCCCAGTGAGGCAAGGAAGGACTTCAGGAGATTAAGAGCTTACCTCATCTGCCTCGACCACTCTCAGCTGTCCTCATCTACTGACCATGGGCCAAAACCAATTAGTCTGATGACAGGCTAGCGTCACAACACACACGCAGTATGCTGGACAGATTTTTGTCACAAAGCCTGCTGCTGCTGCTGCTACTTCAAAATAGCTCCACATGAATTCATGGACCGTTCGACTAGACTTTAAACTCTTTGATGTGACTTTGATCAGCGCCCTCCCTAAAATTTGGGGTCAAACAATCAATTACATAATGGACTACTCGACTAATCAATGGCAGTCGAGTCGCATCCATTTTGTTAAACTAATCTAAATGAATCTATTGATCAATCAAAATGACAAATATGTATTTGGACAATGAATGATAATGAATTGGAATCAGTTGTACTGTAACTACCAGTGAGATCATAAATGACAGTTGTGATCGACATATCTGTTGATCTTCTGAACCGTGGAAAATATGAGCATATGAATGGTTCTATTGAGAATAAAAAGCACCTTCCATAATTACTTTCATATACAGTAGATACTCGGATAGAGTCAAAGTAACTATGGGTCAGTAGCATTGAAAAACAAGACAAAGAAGCCAGGAAAGAACGAGGTCAGATGCAGTTCTTTTTAGTGGCCTCCCAGCCAATCCACCCAAAATACAGGAAATGACCCAGATGTCATATCACAGCCTACACTTCACGTCATCATGTAGAGCACCTGCATGGCTGGCCGTTTAGCAGAGGTTCAATAATGTACGGAACATATCATGGAGGACGGAATCATCAATAATGTAGGTTTCTCAAAGTTTGCAGGTTGAATAACTCAAGTTTAACCATTAACACCATGCAAATGGTGAAACAAAGTGAAGGGGTTACATGCTTTTACGGTAAGGGTATTTAGTCATTTTGAGTAATACTATAACAGCAGGAGCCTGCATATGCTCTTTTTGGTGATAATACAGTTTTTTACAATCACTTTGGCACTAATTTTGAAACCTTGATGTCTTTTTTCAAAACTTTAGACACAAAACTCACAACCAATGATCAAAATGCAAATTTTTCAAAACTAACATTTTTTCCAATTGCTTGGATACAATACACATAAAGCTAAGATCATTTGTTCACTGAATTAAAATCACCTGTTCAAAATGACACAACTAAACATCAAAGTATTACCATTTCAAAATGCAATTCACACATTACATCTGAGATGACTGTCTATTCATTTCATTACAATGATCTAACTATCAATTGATACAACTGCTCAAAATGATAAGTAACTGTTGCATTACTCTTAATGCATAGTTTTATGGAAACTGACAAACAATATTCCATGTTTAGATCATGAAAGATTCAGGACAACGAGATCCATTGACCCCAATTACCATGGAACATGAACCAATTGGACTACATTTATCTATGGATGTAATATTTCATCATCATTCTTTATCAGACACTGTTTCTATGGTCCCATGTACCACTTTTCCAGACCATGTTTTCTGATTTTGACATTACTGTTTACTCACCGGCCACTTCATTAGGTTACCTAGTACTGGGTAGGTCCCCCTTTTTCCTCCACAACAGCCTGAATTATTCACAGTGTTGTACGTTAAGAGATGCCCTTCTGCACACCACTGTTTTAAACAGCTGTTATTTGAGCATTTGTGGCCTTTCTGTTATCCTGAATGAGTCTGGACATTCTCTTCTGACCTTTCTCATTAACAAGGTGTTTTGCCACAGAACTGCCGCTCACTGAATGTGTTTTGTTTATAGCACCATTCTCTGTAAACTCTAGAGACTGTAGTGCATTAAAATCCCAGGAAGGCAGCTGTTTCTGAGATGCTGGAATCACTATGTGTGGCATCAACAATCATACCACGGTCAAAGTTGCTTAGATTACTCATCTTGCCTGTTCTAATGTTTGGTCGAACAACATCTAAAGCTCTCTACTCTATATACTCTATATATTGAGTTGCAGGCAGCCACATGATTCGCTGTTCGAATGTAACCTTCCTTGATGAGCTAAATTAGGTCTGTAGAGCAGATGGCATGACCTATGTCATTGTGTGGGATAATGTTAGGTTCCACCATGCTCAAATGGTGCAAGCATGGTTTCAGGCCCAACCACAATTTACCACCCTTTACTTAACCCCATACTCTCCTTTCCTTAACACGATTGAGGAATTTTTCTCCACATGGAGGTGGAAGGTATATGATAGGCGCCCTCACGAACAAGCCGCCCTTCTCCAGGCCATGGATGAGGCATCCAATGACATCACGGCAGACCAGTGTCAGGCCTGGATTCGCCCAAAGATTCTTCCCAAGATATTTGGCTAATGAACACATCCATTGTGATGTGGATGAGAACCTGTGGCCAAATCCACAAGACAGTTTTGATGGAAATATAGAAGTACAGTAATCTATCCTTTGTTTTGCTTTTTACAGTAAGCCGGGTGAGGAACAGTTGACATTTTACTGTAGTTACTTTCTTTTTTTGTAGCTAATTATTTTTTGCTTTGATTCAAAGAAACCTATGTTGTGATTTTATTGCATTTCATCAATACATTTCATATTTTGTTCAATGATTCCACTGTGTCTGTACTATTCTCTCTACTAGTCCCTTTACATTGATTTATTTACGTGTAGCAGCATAATGAATCTTGTATCACATATTTTGTACTACAATATTTAATGATTGTACGAACAACTACACAGTGAAACTATCGGGATCTTGTGTGTGGGTGATCTAAATGAATGTTCCTATGGTATTTCATGATAAATGAGTTATTTGAACCAATGATTCTGCAAGTGCAAGGTTTCTTTAAAGATATGAATGCACAATGCAGTGTTTTTAACATTGGACAGCCTGTGTTACAAGGGATGACCGTTTTGAGTTTTGTGTCTAGAGTTTTGAAAAATGATCATAAGGTTCTGAAAATAGTGCCAAAGTGATTGTAAAAAAACGGTAATGCTTTCTAGGAGTATAATTGTGAAAACGCTGACTTGTGGTTGGCTTTTCTTTTGAAGGCGCAGCCTAGAGGACAGGCCTACAGCCAGACACTTTTCAATGAGTGCTGCCATAGCAACGGCAATGAGAGCAACTAGACCCAATGGTAATGTACTGTGACAAACGGACAGGATGGCTGTGTGTGTGTGTGTGTGTGTGTGTGTGTGTGTGTGTGTGTGTGTGTGTGTGTGTGTGTGTGTGTGTGTGTGTGTGTGTGTGTGTGTGTGTGTGTGTGTGTGTGTGTGTGTGTGTATGCCGGCATGTGCCCGTGTTCATGCCTGTGTGTGATTCTCATTAACTACTCAACACCACTCATTTGTCTTTGCTGTTCAGAAGGAGAGACTTTGGAGCAGGGATACACTATAGTTAGTCCTAAAGCAGTCCTACAGGGTGTGTGTGTGTGTATGTGTGTGTGTGTGTGTGCACGCATGAGCGTGCATGTGTACGTGGCATGTGGCGCAGGAAGGCACGGCCAAGGTTCTGCCCACCCGAGAGCATCACATTGGGCCCCTGGGGGACTCCTTAGTGAGTCCAAACAGAGAGAGGTCCAGTGGGTCAGGTTCACCAGGCATTACCATGACCTACAATCACACAGCCTGCTCTATTTCCATCTCCTGCCACTTCCTTATACTATATCGGTCTCAAAACACACCGCAATTTGATCTATTAAAATGCTGTCATGGAGATTAGAGCGACTTCAATCACATTCTATCCCCCGCCCCCCAGCCTACTGGTCAAAACATGGTATCTGCCTTGCACAGTCGTACATAACACAAAAAGAATCACCGAAATATAGACTGTAACCTCAAAACCCTCATGATGCCCAACAACCTACTGGCTAGACCATCCACATCTGGCCGACGTCCTCCCCAACGCACCAGTCAGTTCCTCTCCTATAGCCTCAATCCCAACAGGAAGCTAATGCTAAAGTCTAGCAGCTGTGGTGAAACACAGATAGCGTGGCATGTTAATCCAACTGCTGGCCTGACGCTCCAACAAACGTGATTAATGTGCAGCCCTCCAGATTGACGGGCTAAGTAATTGACCTTGGACATGTTGGGACCAATATTACACCCCTCAGAATGGGGGGGGGGGTCAAAATGGCAAGCAGGTGATCAACAGCAACAAACATAATCTCAGCAAATATTAAAGCAAGTAATGTAGTATGTGTGTCAAAGGTCACCGTAACATGTAAACAAATACAGTTAAGTACAACAAAAACATATGAGGGCAAGAGCATTATTGGGGAAGGTTAATGTGTTAACTTAATGAACCATGCTGAGCATCAAGCATTAGTCGAAACCCCAACAGTCCAGGTGGAAAGTCTGCATTGGCCACGACCAAACCCTCTGAGAAATCACAGATCTAAAGAGTCATATTCTAGGAGAGAGCAAAGGAAACCAAATCAGGCCAGCACTACAAGGAGTGTCCCATTTCATTCATTCAAAGAAGGAGGGCAAGAAAAAGGAGGGCAGTAAATGAACCATTTAACCACACACTAAAAGCCTCATGCAAACCACATGCACCCCGACACTGTCATAAAATCTCTCCCCAGCTTTTCTCAATTTGGTCAGAATGTGATTGGGTGATCCTCTGTGGAAACAGATGTACTGTACTATACATAACCAAGATCAATCTAGAGTTAGCTATGTCTGACAACAACCTCAACACACACTGTATTCTGAACAGTTTATACTATATAGGACACATTTCAATACAGAGCTAAACTGTTTCAATACTGTGGAACCCCTCAAGATGACCTCCTTGCAGTTGACTCCTTGATCCCTAAAACAACATTTTACATTGATAATCTACAATTCTGTAAGTGGTGTTGTAGTTATTTGAACCACAGTACAGAACTGTTCAGCAATAGCATTTGTGATTGAAAAGCCAGTGAATATTCCCTGAGATTGTTGAGAGATGGGGTTGAAAAAAAGGCCAAAATGCCCCCAGGACTCATCTGAAAACTGTATGATTGCATGTTGAGTAATCACAGTTTATCATAATTATTAGGAGGATTCAACCAAGACGACTAATATTCATGCTTCCTGAATTTCCGAGGTCTCTGTATCTTGGAGGCTTTTGACTTTGCCTGCAATTACCAATTCATGTAAACTTGTTCTCACCAATCGCAGAGGGAATGGCCATGTTAATATTTCATTGCAGTTCGATATTGATAACTTACAGAGCAATTAAAAACAAGCACATGGCAATTCAAGTGAGGATATTGCTTCAGGGAAAATGTAGGAGTTCTGCCTCGTCCCTAACGTACCATCGCTAATACCAGTTTAAGCTTGACTATTCATTTTTAACCTCAGTGCGTAGTTTATAGAATTCTAACGGCTTATGGCTGGGATTGATAACGTCCAGACCACTTATGGCCAATTCCAGAAATGTAACGAGAGAAAGCATGCTTGGTTATATACATGATTAAATTCTACATTCTTATTATGTGGTTGATCATTTCAATTAACATTGGTTGCCTAATGCCACGTTACTGATTTATGATTGACAGTTGAAATTGACAGGTGCAAATGAACTTAGCAGAAAATGGACTGAAGGGACCGCAAAAAAACACCTTTGCAATATGGATTTCATCCGCACCCTCTGCACAGACGCTGATAGTTTGCTGACACTGGGAGAGGGCGGATGTGTCTACATGGCTCTCCCTAAGGTCTTATCAGAGACACACAGGCAGCCTCAGACTGTAGCCTGTTTGGAACTGCAGTGCCAGAAGACTCTTAACTCTCTACCTAAGACTGGAGCTGAAGGGTTTTCCATACCCCTTATGGTAATCCAGAGTAAATTATGTACAAATATGATTGTGTTTGTAGTGGGAGCTGAGTGCTTAGGATGCTGTAGTCGTACGGTAACAGGAAACTCAGACTGAGTAAGAGGAAGCCACCTCTCTAATAAGAGGTGGAGGAAAGTAGGGCTTGCTCCCCTTACAAAGAAATGACAGCAGTCAGAGTGCAGTATAACTGCAGTATGCTGCAAATACTGCATCCAAAATGGCACCGTTTTTTTTTATACAGTAATTTTGCAGTGTAATTGCGGTTTGGGTACAGTATAACTGCATTTCAACTGCAGTACACTGCAGTTATTCTGCAATTACTGTGCCCAAAATACCACAGTTGACTGCTGTTACTGCACTTTTACTGCAGTTTCAAAACGGCATTGTTTTTTTGTAAGGGTCTCTCTGGGCTTGTTAAATCTGTACATGTAAATATGTTTGAGCACCTCAAGGCTCCTGCATTGGTCTGCATTTTAGGAATATTTTGTACATTATACTCATTAGCATCGACTGATTTCAGGAATATTTTGTACATTATACTCATTAGCATCGACTGATTTCAGGAATATTTTGTACATTATACTCATTAGCATCGACTGATTTCAGGAATATTTTGTACATTATACTCATTAGCATCGACGGATTTCAGGAATATTTTGTACATTATAATCATTAGCATGGACTGATTTCGTCATGCTTGGAGCTGTCTCTCTAATTTACTTAGTGTGGGCACAATGACGAAACTAGTGGCAATACCAAGTAGGCCACGACTAAAACACTGTTAGGGCAAAATATTTTGAAATGTTTCTACTTGACAGTTGTCCTAATTCACAATTTTTTCCACATTATTTAGAATAGCTCATGGGAATAAGTACAGAGATTGTGGAATAAAACTATTGTTCCAATTATCTGCTGAGGAACCATCCAGTCATCTGCAATACTTAACGGTATACTGCCCTCCTGTGGTTATCAAATTCAATACTCCTCCTCCTGCCAGGCAATTCTAGAAATGTAAAAAGTGTGTATTACCTCATGTGTCTTCTTATCTGAAGGAATAGTGAGTTCTCTATATGTCTATCATCATCCTCTAGTCTAGCTAATACAAATATATGCACACTGCCAACCAAATTATTTGAGTTTCAGTTCATTTCCATACTTCATTTTCAAGAGCGACTACCCCTAAAAAGCAACTTCTCGTTTTGAAAACGGCCCATGAGGCATCGGTATCAGTCCGAAACATTTATTCAAGTGTCAAAATTGGATAAAAAGTTTAAATAGGAACATTTTTGCCATAAAGTCAAGTCTCGTCCAAAAGTAAGTTTTACGAGATGATAGGAAAAAATTGTATGTCACAGAATGAAGGGTATTTCAATCCTGCCTACCTGCCCACAGCTGGCCGCACCCAAGTAATCATGCATTTACTGCAATTCTACCCATTTTGCCATGGGGTGGAGAGACATAAAAAAAAAAAATTGAAAGCTAATCTCTTGCAATTCTACACATTTTGCCATGTTAATGATGTCTGAGTGAGAGTGACTAACAAAATCAATTGGGGCCCCTTTGAGGTCAGAGCCCCTGGGCCTGGTCGGTTTTGGCCTTTAGAACTAAAAGTTTAGATAGCTGGCTAGACTAATTTACCAATAAACTTTTTTCACCTATATGGCTAATTTAATGACTGTTAGTGACTGACATAACAATATAAAAATTGCTGATGCACAAACATGAACCTTGTATCATCTACCTCCCAACAGTAAGTGTTTTATTTTTTAACCAAGGAAAGTCGGTTAACAAATTCTTATTTACAATGACGTCCTACACCAGCCAAACATGAGCCGCCCTATGGGACTCCCAATCATGTCTGGTTGTGATAGAGCCTGGATTCAAACCAGGGTGTCTGTAGTTACATCTCAAACATTGAGATGCAGTGCCTTAGACTGCTGCGCCACTCAGGAGGCCTGAAACCATGACTGAGTTCCAAAAATATAAATACAAAATGTTACAGTTTTAAAGCAAGTTTTCTGCATTTCTACACATTTTGTCATGGGGCAGAGAGAACATTTTGAAATTGTATAACACATTTCATGCAATTCTACTAATTTTGCCAAAATGTTACACATTTGCCAAAACTAATGCAGTGTTAATGACATCTGAGTGAAAATGACTAACGATATCAATGGGGGCCCCCTGGAGGTCAGGGCTCCTGGGCAAGTTACCGGTCGGTATTCAGCCATGATTACTACAAGTTTAGATAGCTGGCTAAACTAATTTACCAATCTAAACATTGTTAGCTGACATGGCTAATTGAGTGACTGTCAGTGACTGACATAACAAGATAATTTAACCATCTAACCATCAGTAGGACATGGGCTCCTTCAAGGAATACACACGGTAACCTTATTTCACTATTGGAATCATGTGACAAACTTGTAGTCCGGTTACAATGCTGGCATTTGTAGAACACTTGGAAAGCCAGTGACACAAGCTACCAGGAATCTGACAGTAGAACTAGAACCTAAAGAATGCTAGAATACTACGTATGCTCTAAATGTCCCACTCCCATCTGAATTGCCTGTTTGTTCTAGAAACATGCAGTATACAGACTACATAATCAATATGAGACACAGCAACCAACATATTTGAAATACAAAATCGATGTAAGATTATGTACATTATCACACTAGTATTGTAAACACATTTCATGTCAAATCTAGGGCTATAATTGTCACAATTACATAACAACAAAGTCAGTCCAATGAAGATAATGAGGGGGCATGTACGAATATCGTTCTCCTAGCAGCAGGATATTTTTCTAGCAGCACGATTGCGGAATGTTTCTTTCAAAATAAGAGTCCCGTTGCAAAATGCTTACTAAACTTTGCGAATATATATATTTTTTAACTCTAGTGCAGTTTTTCACAGCATTGCAACAACCTTTGATTTTTTAAAAATACACTTTGAATAAAATACAAATATATGTTATTGGAATTACTCCAAAGACTCAAAACTGAAATGGTTATTTTGCTGAGCAACCTATGTAGTGCAGAGTATTCCACTCCACTCCAAAACGTTTCTACCTGACTCAGCTAAAGTGGGGTGGGACATACTCAGTAGGGTCTCTACTCAGTGGTGGAAAAAGTATCCAATTGTCATTCTTAATTAAAAGTAAGATACTAGAAAATTACTAAAGTAAAATTATTCAAGTAAAAGTAACCAAGTAAAAGAATACTTGAGTAAAAGTCTAAAAGTATTTGGTTTTAAATATACTTAAGTAACAACAATAAATGTAATTGCTAAAATATACTTAAGTATCAAATGTCTAACTCTTTATATTAAGCTAACCCGCAGCACCATTTTCTTGTTTTTAAAATGTACAGATAGCCGGGGGTACACCAACACTCAGACATAATTTACAAATGAAACATGTATGATTAGTGAGTACTCCAGACCAGAGGCAGTAGGGATGACCAGGTATGTTCTGTTGATAAGTGTGTGAATTGGACCATTTTCCTGTCCTGCTAAGTATTCAAAATATAACCAGTACTTTTGGGTGTCAGGGAAAATGTAAAAAAGTAAAAAGTACATTATTTTCTTTAGGAATGTAGTGAAGTAGTTGTCAAAAATATAAATAGTGAAGTACAGTACAGATACCGCCAAAAGTAGTACTTTAATGTGTTTTTACTTAAGTACTTTACACCACTGTCTCTAGTTACTTTTGGAGGGGGTCTGTGTTGGCCTGCTGCTGGATTTTCACTCCGTCCCCTCTGTGGTCCCTAATGCAATACACTGTAATAAACTGTATATGGGAAACATATTGGCTTGTAGAGATAACCTTTCCAGCTTTCTCAGCTAAAGTGAAGTGGGAAATACTCAGTAGGGTCTCTACTAACCAAGCACAGCTTTAAATCACCTGCTACTATCCATGCTCTTCAAATCAATACACACTCAACAACAACAACATTAAACACAAAAGATAATTTTTTTAAATCAAAACTAAATGAGTTAAATGTAATGAATTTTTACCAGGCTATTAGGACACAGTTTAATCACACTTTCTGAACAGCAATGGACACAATTATTTACAAGTTGTAGGCCAATAAGTGCTTCTTATCTATCAAGGTTTGCAGCACACAGTAAAGACCTATTACCTAGTTTAAAAGCATTATAACAAAGACAAGATTATTTACATGATTATTGATCAAGGTCAGCAAAAGCACTTTTTGTAGAGATTAAAATGTAGTACAAGAGACAACAAGGTTACAAGGCTAACAGTGCAGTCTAATCAAGCTTTCAGAACAACAATGGAGAACATAATTTACAAGTTATAGTGTAGCGGAAGAATGAGAGAAGGTGATACCCAAGACTAGCGACTGGCTGGCGTGGGAGCACAGCGTGAGCACAGTGTGATGACTCAATCCCAATTTATAGCATTGTTTGCATGACAGGTTTCATGCATGTTAACATAAGAAGCTTCCTCCCTAAGTTTGTTCTATTCACTGCTTTAGCACACTCCGCCAACCGATGTCCTAGCCGTGTCTGAATCATGGCTTAGGAAGGCCACCAAAAATCCTGAAATTTCCATCCCTAACTATAACATCTTCCGACAAGATAGAACTGCCAAAGGGGGCGGAGTTGCAATCTACTGCAGAGATAGCCTGCAGAGTTGTGTCATACTAGCCAGGTCTGTGCCCAAACAATTCGAGCTTCTACTTTTAAAAATCCACCTTTCCAGAAACAAGTCTCTCACCCTTGCCGCTTATTATAGACCGATAAATCTACGATAATCGAAAGTTTCAATAAGCATTTTTCTACGGCTTGCCATGCTTTCCACCTGGCTAACCCTACCCCGGCCAACATCTCACCACTCCCTGCAGCAACTTGCCCAAGCCCCCTCTCGCTTCTCCTTCACCCAAATCCAGAAAGGGAATGCTCTGAAAGAGGTGCACAATCTGTATCTCTACAAATCTCCTGGGCTAGACAATCTGGACCCTCTCTTTCTATAATTATCCACCAAAATTGTTGCAACCCCTATTACTAGCCTATTCAATCTCTGTTTCGTATCGTCTGAGATCCTCAAAGATTGGAAAGCTGCCGTGGCAACGACCTCTTCATATGGGGAGACACTCTAGACCCAAACTGCTATAGACCTATATCCATCCTCCCCGCCTTTCTAAAATCTCCAAAAGCCAAGTTAACCTCTCCAGCTTGCTTATTATAAAGAATGATTCATTTAAGTTTGACTTTGAGTTCCTGGTGGTAATTTCTACAACAAGGTGAAGAAGACTAATGAAACTTGAATCAAGGAAATGAATGTTACTGTGTGAATTAAATTGTCATGTTTGGATTGTTTCAAGAGTTTATAAAGAGCTATGCATTTTGACATGTTTCATTGTTCTGTAAGTGCTATGGATTTATAGTTACAGAGACACTGTGTTTTTCTATTCATCGGATGGCAGATAGTTCAAAGAGGAGAGACACAGGGGTGCCCCAGTATCATTTAGATAAGAGTTGTGATGATTAGATCCAAGAATGTGTGTGTTGTTTTCATGCCTTTGTTTGAATGTTTTGGGCCATGCAAAGTGATGTTAATTAGAGAATAAGAGATACTCGGAGTTGGCACTCTTGGAAGAATAAAAGCCCTGTTTAAACTTAGATCATGGAGTCACTGGTAAACCAATCTCCCGATGCACGTTAGTATGTCACAGTGGTGAATTGTCTATGCTGTCAAGACGTAGTATCTTTTGTGTTCTTTTTATTGTTAGATATCTGGTATGTCGAATGAAAAACAGAGGCTGGCGCACAACAAGAGAACATTGTTTTGTGTAGAGGCGATGACTAACGGCAAATAAACTATAAGCTATTAAAATAAAGAAAGTCGCACACTCTATATATAAACTCCCAGTAAATTATTGGGCATATCACCAACGTTCCGGCATAACTGTGCCGTCTTCAGGGTAATGTCATGAGTGATTGAACCAGGTTATGTAGACAAACAGTGCAATTAGTCCAACCAATGACAATAGTGAGGGGTGTGTCATAATTATTAAGTTAATTAGAATGAATTGAGTGAAACTGTCTGATAACATTTGTTTATAGCATATTGAATATATTAGGCGATTTTATCTTATGAAAACATAATTAAATATTGTACATAATATTAGCATCAACATACATTATTGTTTAATTACATTTTACATATATATTTAATTGTTTCCTATTTCATTTTTTAGCAACATGCTCAATGCCTGTGTATTTGAGGGAGGAGATGGGATGGTTAGCTTCAACAAAGTGAGCTGCTTCTGGATAACCAATGTTTTTACACCTGATTGAGCTGCGGTGTTCAGCTATGCGTTGTTTTAATTGTCTTTTCGTTTGTTCTACGTAGGCTTTCCCACCTAAACAGGTGATGAGATTACTCCCTTGGTCTTGCGTGAGATGACCATATACCACACCTCCTCATAGTCTTATTGTTTAAATATAGAGACGTGTTGATTATCGATCAAGGTCAGCAAAGGCCTTTTCTGTAGAGATTAAAATGTATTACGTAGTAATTTTCTCTCTGACAACTGATATAAAACATACTCTCACATGCCATTGTGACAAAGCTTATTCACATTGCCCTCTAATAAGACTGCATTACAGAATAAGCACACACAAACACCAAAACTACTACCATCTGAGTGTCTTCTAAAATCCATGCATTGCCAGATACTGTAATGCCAGGTATTTCTGAAGTGGAAGTAATGTATCCTTTAATTCTCTATCATACTGGCTTAAGGAATCCATCATTTTAATATGTAATGTAATACAATTACTGCTACTAACTATATGTTGCATATCTATGGCTATAACAGTCCAATGTGACATTAAGTTCACAGGCACTATCACATAATCAAATCAAATCAAAGTTTATTTGTCACGTGCTCCAAATGCAACAGGTAGACCTTACAGTAAAATGCTTACTTACCAACAGTGTGATTTTTAAGTAAAAAATAGGTATTTGGTGAACAATAGATAAGTAAAGAAACAGTGAAAAATAACAGAAGCGAGGCTATATACAGTAGCGAGGCTATATATAGGCACCGGTTAGTTGGGCTAATTGAAGTAGTATGTACATGTAGGTATGGTTAAAGTGACTGCATATATGATAAACAGAGAGTAGCAGTAGCATAAAAGAGGGGTTGGTGGGTGGCGGGATACAATGCAGATAGTCCGGGAAGCCAATGTGCGGGGGCACCGGTTAGTCGGGCTAATTGAGGTAGTATGTACATGAATGTATATTTAAAGTGACTATGCATATATGATAAACAGAGAGTAGCAGCAGCGTAAAAGAGGGGTGGGGGGGAGGGGCAATGGAAATAGTCCTGGTAGCCATTTGATTACTTGTTCAGGAGTCTTATAGCTTGGGGGTAGAAACTGTTGAGAAGCCTTTTGGTCCTAGACTTGGCGCTCTGGTACCGCTTGCCATGCGGTAGCAGAGAGAACATTCTATGACTGGGGTGGCTGGGGTCTTTGACCATTTTTAGGGCCTTCCTCTGATACCGCCTGGTGTAGAGGTCCTGGATGGCAGGCAGCTTAGCCCCAGTAATGTACTGGGCCGTACGCATTACTCTCTGTAGTACCTTACTGTCGGAGGCCGAGCAGTTGCCGTGCCATGCAACCAGTCATGCAAATTGGAGTGGGTCTAGGGATTCTGGGATAATAGTGTTAATGTGAGCCATTACCAGCCTTTCAAAGCACTTCATGGCTATGGACATGAGTGCTACGGGTCTGTAGTCATTAAGTCAGGTTGTCTTAGTGTTCTAGTGCACAGGGACTATGGTGGTCTGCTTGAAACATGTTGGTATTACAGACTCAATCAGGGACATGTTGAAAATGTCAGTGAAGGCACATGTCAGTGAAGGCACATGTCAGTTGGTCAGCACATGCCCGGAGCACACGTCCTGGTAATCCTTGTGGATTTTGACCTGTTTAAAGGTCTTACTCACGTCAGCTGTGGAGAGCGTGATCACACAGTCGTCCGGAACAGCTGATGCTCTCATGCATGTCTGTGTTGCTTGCCTTGAAGCGAGCATAGAAGTGATTTAGCTCATCTGGTAGGCTCGCAGCTGTGATTCCCTTTGTAGTCTGTAATAGTTTGCAAGCCCTGCCACATCCGATGAGCGTCGGAGCCGGTGTAGTACGATTCAATCTTAGCCCTGTATTAGCACTTTGCCTGTTTGACGGTTTGTAGGAGGGCATAGCAGGATTTCTTAAAAGCTTCCGGGTTAGAGTCCCGCACCTTGAAAGTGGCAGCTCTACCCTTTAGCTCTGTGCAAATGTTGCCTGTAATCCATGGCTTCTGGTTGGGGTATGTACGTACAGTCACTGTGGCGAACATGTTCCAGTCAAGTAATATATTGACGGTAACGGGAGCTTTCCCACTTGCCTTCTGTGGATCCTTGCGATGCACCCTGCTCTGTGTCCTCTGTACCTGCGTCTCTTTCTCTTGCCAATGACGGGGATGTTGGCCTTGTCGGGTGTTCGAAGTACATCCTGTGCGTACCTTGCAGTCGGAGGCCGAGCAGTTGCCTTACCAGGCAGTGATGCAACCAGTCAGGATGCTCTCGATGTTGCAGCTGTATAACCTTTTGAGGATTATAAATCATAAAAATATATATTATTAAATTATTTTACGAGGAAAGTCAGTTAAGAACCAAATCTTATTTACAATGACAGCCTAGGAACAGTGGGTTAACTGCCTTGTTCAGGGGCAGAATGACAGATTTTTACCTTGTCACATCCGAGATTCAATCTAGCAACCTTTCGGTTACTGGCCCAATGCTCTAACCACTGGGCTACCTGGCGCTCCCCTAGATAACTCCTGCTCTATAGAGATAATCTTCATCTTAAAAGAGTCAAATATAAGATGTGCCTTGTAGTGTCCTTTTTTGGCATTTATCCCTGAATGACAGATTACTGAGCTCAATATGTAGGTCAACCTCCCATTGCGAACTGCTGAAAGATCAATAAAGCGAGATAAGGACACAAGGTTTCACATTACTGTGGATGCCTTTTGACCTTACACGAGAAACATAAAGTACAAGTAGTGCTGGAGAACGAAGTGCTGTATGACACACACATATGTATGACACAGTCCCCCTCCAAAACGAATCATTATTTGGTTAGTAGAGATCCTACTGTGTATTTTCTACCCCACTTTAGCTGAGACATGTGGAAACGTTTTCTCATTACAGCCCAATATTCTCAACATACTAGTGTCAACATTGTATTTTCATTATTGGTCTTAAAAAATATTATTTACATTTGTTTTCATAAATTACTTATTGCAATTTCTTGTTGGCACAATAAAAGTGGCCATAGATTAAAATGCAATATAATTTGAATTAGTTATCACATTGACATAGATTTTATATAATGCCGACTTTTATTTTGAAGTTTTCCACATTACCATACGAAAGTGACGTCTCGTCGGAGCTGCTGGCAGAATACTAGTGCGTGTATTTATGTCAGTACTATATTGATAATAACAGCGGCTATTTGTGACCAAGCATATGTAAAGCAATTCTGCGTGAATATATGCAAAGGTAAGCAGATTAATCGAATATCGAATGTTGCCATTTTGATCATATCTGTAGTGCGTGTGTAATACCGCACAGTGATGCTTTGACATTGTCAGGGGAACCGGGCAACATTTTGCAATATGGAAACATTTTATCCATGCTAACAATGCCCTGTGCTCTGCAAGTTTTCTACGCAATCATTCACATCAATAACTTGACACCAAATAAAATACAACAGAATATCGCAGCAAATACGCAACAATGTATTCGTGAGTTTCAGATTAAAATGGCAGGCGGCGAACGAGTTTCTCTGGAAGGAACATGGTGTACTGTGTAGCATAATGGTCGTCTGCACGTCATAACAGTACCTCGACCATTGGCGCACAATGTATAGTAGGAGTAGAAGACACGATGCGATGTGTTTGACTAGGTTACATATATTTGGTCCATACGAAACTTTGGTCAGAACAAGTGTCTTTTGTTTGACAATAATTGTTTCAAGCACGCATGAATTACATAGATGGTGCGCACTTGATAAGAGCTTTTGGGGAGTTGGTGTAAACTGGTCTAAACAAAACAAAAATAATCTATCCAAAAATGGAATAGGAGAATGGTAGCCTGTCTACAGTATAAATTGGCTTTTAAACCTGTATATACATGGTCATGACGTAGGCAGGTACCTTGTTATAGTACAAAAGTAGTATAAAACAATTTGTGTAAAATGACCATAACTACCATGTAAATATCAAATGAATATGTGGCACGAGTTTTCACTACCAACCACACCTACTTATTAGATCTTAAATGTTTTATTCACAGAAAGTGATGGGGAAGTCACACTCCCTCTTGTCGAAGGGGAAAGACGACCGTAGCAGCCAGAGTGGCCTGACGACTGGTCCAGAGTACATAGACACACAGAGTGAAGAGGATGGAAAGAATGGAGATGTGTCTCAGTTCCCCTATGTGGAATTTACTGGCAGAGACAGTGTCACATGCCCCACATGCCAGGGCACTGGCAGAATACCACGGGGTAAGGGGATAAACAAATACATTCCTACACAGTAATAAACATGAACTCTCACTCACTGACACAATACACCTACATCTGTTCTAAATCTCCACCTCATGAGCTGCTATTTTTTATTTCCTAATTTGCATTTTGATTAGATAGGCCACCTAGAAACACTGAGACTTCCAACATTCACTGAAAATGAAAAAGACATACGTTTGAACCAACATCAGTTTCCTCTGTAAATGGCTTTGTCATCACATCTCTAATGCAGGCCAAGAGAACCAGCTTGTGGCTCTGATTCCATACAGTGACCAGAGGCTCCAGCCAAGGAGAACGTAAGTCTCATCTCGCTCAGCCAAGACGTCTCTTTTCTTTTGAAAGCTGTGCAATTGAATGATTCAACTGTGGTTGACTGTGGTCTATATCCAACTTCTGTTTTTCTTTTAATGGCGCTTCCTCCCTTTCTCTTGCAGAAAGCTGTATGTCACTGTGTCTGTGTTTCTATGCCTCCTGCTGTCTGGCCTGGCTGTGTTTTTCATGTTCCCTCGTTCTATCGACGTCTCCTATGTGGGCGTGAAGTCTGCATTCGTCTCCTATGACCAGGACAAACGGATTGTCTATCTCAATATCACGGTAAGATCCTCTCTCTGGTGTTCGTTTTTTTCTTGTGTTTCCATCTAAGGGTTGACATGGATTCAAATCAAATTGTATTGGTCACATGTTTCGTAAAACAACGGTGTAGACTAACAGTGAAATTAGTATTTACCAACCGTTCCCAACAGTGCTGAGAGAAAAATAGAAAAACAACAACACAAGGACTAAATACACCATGAGTAACAATAACATGGCTATATACACGGAGTACTAGCACCGAATCAATGTGCAGAGGCATGAGGTAATTGAGGTAGATATGTACAGTTGAAGTCAGAAGTTTACATACACTTAGGTTGGAGTCAGAAGTTGGAGTTTTCTATATCCACAGTAAAACGAGTCCTATATCGACAACCTGAAAGGGCGCTCAGCAAGGAAGAAACCACTGCTCCAAAACCGCCATAAACAAGCCAGACTACAGTTTGCAACTGCACATGGGGACGAAGATTGTACTTTTTGGAGAAATGTCCTCTGGTCTGATCTCGGGAGTTGATAGGCTTGAAGTCATAAACAGCTGCTGGCAAACGCACAAAAGTGTTGTTTGAATGAATGCTTACGAGCCTGCTGCTGCCTACCATTGCTCAGACTGCTCTAGCAAATCATAGACTTAGTTATAACATGATAACACACAGAAATACTAGCCGTAGGTCATTAATATGGCCGAATCCGGAAACTATCATCTCGAAAACAAGACGTTTATTCTTTCAATGAAATATGGAACCATTCCGTATTTCATCTAACGGGTGGCATCCATAAGTCTAAATCAAATCAAAAATCAAATCAAGTTTTATTTGTCACATACACATGGTTAGCAGATGTTAATTCAAGTGTAGCGAAATGCAGTAATAACCAACGAGTAATCTAACCTAACAATTCCACAACTACTACCTTATACACACAAGTGTAAAGGGATAATGAATATGTACATAAAGATATATTAATGAGTGATGGTACAGAGCGGCATAGGCAAGATACAGTAGATGGTATCGAGTACAGTATATACGTATGAGATGAGTAATGTAGGGTATGTAAACATTATATTAAGTGGCATTGTTTAAAGTGGCTAGTGATACATGTATTACATAAAGATGGCAAGATGCAGTAGATGATATAGAGTACAGTATATACATATACATATGAGATGAGTAATGTAGGGTATGTAAACATTATATTAAGTGGCATTGTTTAAATATTCCTGTTACATTGCACAACCTTCAATGGTATGTCATAATTACATAAAATTCTGGCAAATTAGGCGGCCCAAACTGTTGCATATACCCTGACTCTGTGTGCAATGAACGCAAGAGAAGTGACACAATTTCACCTGGTTAATATTGCCTGCTAACCTGGATTTCTTTTAGCTAAATATGCAGGTTTAAAAATATATACTTCTGTGTATTGATTTTAAGAAATGCATTGATGTTTATGGTTAGGTACACATTGGAGCAACGATACGCACCGCATCGATTATATGCAACGCAGGACACGCTAGATAAACTAGTAATATCATCAACCATGTGTAGTTAACTAGTGATTATGATTGATTGATTGTTTTTTTATAAGATAAGTTTAATGCTAGCTAGCAACTTACCTTGGCTTACTGCATTTGCGTAACAGGCATTCTCCTCGTGGAGTGCAATGTAATCAGGTGGTTAGAGCGTTGGACTAGTTAACTGTAAGGTTGCAAGATTGAATCCCCCGAGCTAACAAGGTAAAAATCTGTTGTTCTGCCCCTGAACGAGACAGTTAACCCACCGTTCCTAGACCATAATTGAAAATAACAATGTGTTCTTAACTGACTTGCCTAGTTAAATAAAGATTAAATAAAGGTGTAAAAAAATATGAATATATATTTTTTAATCGGCTAATTCGGTGTCCAAAAATACTGATTTCCGATTGTAATGAAAACTTGAAATCGGCCCTAATTAATCGGCCATTCCGATTAATTGGTCGACCTCTATTCTGGATTTCAGGGAGCTCGGCCCCAGTGATGTACTGGGCCGTACGCACTACCCTCTGTAGTGCCTTGTGGTCGGACGCCAAGCAGTTGCCATACCAAGTGGTGATGTAACCAGTCAAAATGCTTTCAATTATGCAGCTGTAGAACTTTTTGAGGATCTGAGGGTCCGTGCCAAATCTTTTCAGCCTCCATTTAGGGGAGAGGTGTTGTCTTGCCTTCTTCACAACTGTGTTGGTGTGTGTGGACAATGTTACTTCCTTAGTGATGTGGACACCGAGGAACTTGAAGCTCTCAACCCGCTCCACTACAGCCCTGTCGATGTGGATGGGAGCGTGCTCGGCCCTCCGTTTCCTATAGTCCACGATCAGCTCCTTTGTCTTGCTGACGTGGGGGGAGAGGGTGTTGTCCTGGCACCACACTGACCTCCTCCCTATAGGCTGTCTCATTGTCGTCGATGATCAGGCCTAGCACCATTGTGTTGTTAGCAAACTTAGTGATGGTGTTGGGAGTCGTGTTCGGTCATTCAGTCATGGGTGAACAGGGAATACAGGAGGGAAATGAACACGCACCCCTGACGGGCTCTGTGTTGAGGGTCATAGTGGTAGATGTGTTGTTGCTCACCTTCACCGCCTGGGATATATATACAGTGCCTTGCAAAAGTATTCGGCCCCCTTGAACTTTGCGACCTTTTGCCACATTTCAGGCTTCAAACATAAAGATATAAAACTGTATTTTTTTGTGAAGAATCAACAACAAGTGGGACACAATCATGAAGTGGGACGACATTTATTGGATATTTCAAACTTTTTTAACAAATCAAAAACTGAAAAATTGGGCGTGCAAAATTATTCAGCCCCTTTACTTTCAGTGCAGCAAACTCTCTCCAGAAGTTCAGTGAGGATCTCTGAATGATCCAATGTTGACCTAAATGACTAATGATGATAAATACAATCCACCTGTGTGTAATCAAGTCTCCGTATAAATGCACCTGCACTGTGATAGTCTCAGAGGTCCGTTAAAAGCGCAGAGAGCATCATGAAGAACAAGGAACACACCAGGCAGGTCCGAGATACTGTTGTGAAGAAGTTTAAAGCCGGATTTGGATACAAAAATATTTCCCAAGCTTTAAACATCCCAAGGAGCACTGTGCAAGCGATAATATTGAAATGGAAGGAGTATCAGACCACTGCAAATCTACCAAGACCTGGCCGTCCCTCTAAACTTTCAGCTCATACAAGGAGAAGACTGATCAGAGATGCAGCCAAGAGGCCCATGATCACTCTGGATGAACTGCAGAGATCTACAGCTGAGGTGGGAGACTCTGTCCATAGGACAAAAATCAGTCGTATATTGCACAAATCTGGCCTTTATGGAAGAGTGGCAAGAAGAAAGCCATTTCTTAAAGATATCCATAAAAAGTGTTGTTTAAAGTTTGCCACAAGCCACCTGGGAGACACACCAAACATGTGGAAGAAGGTGCTCTGGTCAGATGAAACCAAAATTGAACTTTTTGGCAACAATGCAAAACGTTATGTTTGGCGTAAAAGCAACACAGCTCATCACCCTGAACACACCATCCCCACTGTCAAACATGGTGGTGGCAGCATCATGGTTTGGGCCTGCTTTTCTTCAGCAGGGACAGGGAAGATGGTTAAAATTGATGGGAAGATGGATGGAGCCAAATACAGGACCATTCTGGAAGAAAACCTGATGGAGTCTGCAAAAGACCTGAGACTGGGACGGAGATTTGTCTTCCAACAAGACAATGATCCAAAACATAAAGCAAAATCTACAATGGAATGGTTCAAAAATAAACATATCCAGGTGTTAGAATGGCCAAGTCAAAGTCCAGACCTGAATCCAATCGAGAATCTGTGGAAAGAACTGAAAACTGCTGTTCACAAATGCTCTCCATCCAACCTCACTGAGCTCGAGCTGTTTTGCAAGGAGGAATGGGAAAAGATTTCAGTCTCTCGATGTGCAAAACTGATAGAGACATACCCCAAGCAACTTACAGCTGTAATCGCAGCAAAAGGTGGCGCTACAAAGTATTAACTTAAGGGGGCTGAATAATTTTGCACTCCCAATTTTTCAGTTTTTGATTTGTTAAAAAGTTTGAAATATCCAATAAATGTCGTTCCACTTCATGATTGCGTCCCACTTGTTGTTGATTCTTCACAAAAAATACAGTTTTATATCTTTATGTTTGAAGCCTGAAATGTGGCAAAAGGTCGCAAAGTTCAAGGGGGCCGAATACTTTCGCAAGGCACTGTATATATATATATATATATATATATATATATATATATATATATATATATATATATATATATATATATATATATTTTAAAAAAAAAAATACCTGGGGGCAAGGAAGTCCAGGATCCAGTTACATAGGGAGGTGTGTTCAGTCCCAGGGTCCTGAGCTTAGTGATGAGCCTGGAGGGTACTCTGGTGTTGAACGTTGAGCTGTAGTCGATGAAGACTATTCTCGCATAGGTGTTCTTCTTGTCCAGGTGGGAGAGGGCAGTGTGAAGTGCAACAGAGATTGCACCATCTGTGGTTCTGTTGGGGCGGTATGCAAATTGGAGTGGGTCCTACGTAATGACTCTCTTTCCAACAACTGTTGTGCCGTATGTCTTTTCTTCTAGAACACTCTGAACATCACCAATAACAACTACTACGCTGTATCCCTGACCAACATCACAGCCCAAGTGCAGTTCTCTAAGACGGTGATTGGGAAGGCCCGTATTAGCAATGTGACGACCATCATACCACTGGATAAGCAGCAGGTGGGTCTTTACCATGTGAATTTTAGAATAACATGCCTTGGTATAACTGCTTGTTATAAACATATTACAGTTTATAAAGTGAGCATAGCTTGACAAGTGAATCAAATTTGTACTTTCAAATGTCCTGAAGTGCTTTTCTATCGCTCAACACAGCAGCTCATTGTTCCGCCCGCTTTGCTGCAAAATCTAGCAACAAAATCATGTCTCATTGATAATGAACCTTATTGTTGTTGACGAATCCACTAGAACATCTGTCCCTGTTCTGAGGGCATCAGTAGCAGCAAGGATGGAATAAGGATGTCATTTTTGGACTGTTGCCCTCAAACGTTACTCATTACTTACTCAGTCAGCACTCAACCGCCCTGTTCAATATGAGAGATGGATAACGGCTGCATTACATCATATTGTTTATTTCAGATTGACTACATGGTTCCCACAGTCATTGCTGATGAGATGAGTTATATGTTGTAAGTATTTCACACGTAATTGCATTTTATTGTGTGGTTGGCAGTACAAATGGTGACATTTCTTTAATAAATGTTTTGCGTTGCAGCGACTATTGCACCCTGCAGTCCATAAAGGTTCACAACATTGTGGTCATGATGCAGTAAGTATACAGTGCATTCGGAAAGTATTCAGACCCCTTCCCTTTTTCCACATTTTGTGACATTACAGTCTCATTCTAAAAATGTTTGCTCATAAATCTACACACAATACCCCATAATGACGAAGAAATGTATTAAACATTTTTTTTTAAACAGAAAAGTCTTATTTACATTGGTTCTCTGCTTTGGGACTCAACATTGAGCTCAGGTGCATCCCGTTTCCATTGATCAGCTTGAGATGTTTCTACAACTTTATTGGAGTTCACCTGTGGTAAATACAATTGATTGGACATGATTTGGAAAGGCACACACCTGTCTATATAAGATCCCACAGTTGACAGTGCATGTCAGAGCTAAAACCATGCCATGAGGTCGAAGGAATTGTCTGTAGAGCTCCAAGACACGATTGTGTCGAGGCACAGATCTGGGAAGGGTACCAAAAGATTTCTGCAGCATTGAAGTTCTCCAAGAACACAGTGGCCTCCATCATTCTTAAATGGAAGAAGTTTGGAACCACAAAGACTCTTCCTAGAGCTGGCCCGCCCAGCCAAACTGAACACTCAGGGGAGAAGGGCCTAGGTACGGGAGGTGATCAAGGACCCCAAGAACCAGCTCCAGAGTTCCTCTGTGGAGATGGGAGAACCTTCCAGAAGGACAACCATCTCTGCAGCAGTCCACCAATCAGGGCTTTATGGTAGAGTGGCCAGACAGAAGCCACTCCTCAGTAAAAGGCACATGACAGCCCACTTGGAGTTTGCCAAAAGGCACCTAAAGGACTCTCAGACAATGAGAAACAAGATTCTCTGGTCTGAGGAAACCCAGATTGTTCTCTTTGGCCTAAATGCCAAAAATCACATCTGGAGGAAACCTGGCACTATCCCTACGGTGAAGCATCATGCTGTGGGGATGTTTTTCAGAGGCAGGGACTGGGAGACTAGTCAGGATTGAGGGAAAGAGGGAGCAAAGTACACAGAGATCCTTGATGAAACCCTGCTTCAGAGTGCTCAGGATCTCAGACTGGGGCAAAGGTTCAACGTCCAACAGGACAACGACCCTAAGCACAAAACCAAGACAACGTAGGAGTGGCTTCGGGACAAGTCTCTGAATGTCCAGCCAGAGCCCGGACTTGAACCCAACCAAACATCTCTGGAGAGACCTGAAAATAGCTGTGCAGCAACGCAGAAACTCCCCAAATAAAGGTGTGCCAAACTTGTAGCGTCATACCCAAGAAGACTCAAGTCTGTATTCGCTGACAAAGGTGCTTCAACAAAGTACTGAGTAAAGGGTATGAATACTTCATGTAAAAAAAAACATGATTCTTTTTTTGCAGAAATTTCAAAAAGCCCTTTTTGCTTTGTCATTATGGGGTATTGTTTTCTAGATTGATGAGGGAAAAACACTATTTAATCCATTTTAATATAAGGCTGTAACATAACAAAATGTGGAAAAAGTCAAGGGGTCTGAATACTTTCTGAATGCAGTGTACCTTTTCAAATATCTACTAATACATTGAGTTTACACATGTTACTGTACCTACTCTATTTATTTTGTCAAACCACACACGCCCATGTGGGCAGCCATTTTGGGGAAACTGACTACTGTCTATTGACTGGTTTTCAGGGTGACAGTGACCACATCCTACTTTGGGCACTCGGAGCAGGTCTCCCAGGAGATATACCAGTATGTGGACTGTGGGGGCAACACCACCTCGCTGCATGGACATGTGAAGATGTATCAGTAAGGCAGTCAAAACACAGCCATAATGGAAGCCCATCCATCTAAAGGCAGACGAGAGGGTTTTTTACGGAGTTCCTTTGGGCACATGTCTACTGGAGAATAGGAGGAACCATGAAGTTAGCAAGGCGCCAATGTTCAGTTTAATGAGGGTTTGAGGATGTCGCAGGTAGAACATTTCTTGTGCAAATTCTTCCTAATCGAATGACCCAATCCAATGTGTACAGGCATTTGAGGTAAAGATGCACTTTAGCTTTGTATGGGAAACGCAATCATCAGAGAGTATTTATACGGCAGAGTTGTTGATGTAATGTAGTCTGTACCACTAACCTTCCCAGAACACTAGCTTTGGGACGTGCAATACAAATGAAGTAATAGGACAGCATCCTCATTTGGATTACCAGCACCACTAATCACCTCAAACCACTTTTTTGATGGCATTTTATGGCATTCTTTTTTTTTAAATACCAGCCATTTTGTTTTCTTCAAGGATGTATTTTGTACAAAATAGTACTTCCTGATGATGTTTGTCGTTACTCTTACATTTTCATTGTAATGATAGAATTAGGCGTAAATCTAACTGAGGTGGCAGATCATGTCGGGGTGGAGTCGGCGTAATTGTGATGACTACGGACCATAATTAGATTGCGTCATTTAGGGATCTAATGAGAGGGATCTTGTATTTTTATAATTCAATTATTCAAATACTGTACCTATAACTATTAGATGTGTTGTTTTATGATGTGTATTACTCTTTAATTGTTTGTTGTAATGGGAATGTTACAGGGTTTTTTTCTAACTTGACGACTACCCATTTCGAAATATGATATTACATAAATACCCTCAATGGTGTTGTAAAATTTGGTTTTTATTTTCTCTTTGGGAATCGATTTTAAGAGGTCATTTTGTCTTTACATTTTTCATTTGATGCCCTTTGACCCTTTTAATTTGTCATGATTGATCACTGAAACTCGCAAGTAAGTTGTGCTTTTCGAGTTTGTGTTTCTTTTTGAGATGATTAAATGTCAGGGTACAGTAAGTATCCATTTTGTTATTTTCCTTAAACATTTGTTATTACTTTTAACGTCTGTTGTGCATGCACAGAATACTGAACTGAGGACAATAAAAATGCCCAAGATAAAATATCAGATGTGTACATTGTTTATATTATCTGATATACTCTATGGAGGAACAATCACACCAATGTACTGTTGTACATGTCAATGTGCCATATTATGTACCAAATCATCCAAGAAGGAACATTTTCATCAGTTTAAAGTCAGTTCTGAATCCTCACTGAGGCGCGTTGACTGTGTACTACTGTGTAAATGTGGATACTGTCCATGTAAGCCACTGCCAATCATACAGTACATGTAACAATGTTTTTTCCTTGCATGAAACTGGGAATAAAAGCGGTTGATTTTGAGGTTTTTGTTTGGTGCATTTATTGATAGTTTGTAGTTGGGGGAGAATTCAAAGGGTGGAGAAATGTGCAATACCAATCACTAGCACAGGGTGGCGCCTAATTGAACTAAATTAACTTAGAAACAAGTAAGTGTTGGATGAAAATATAGTTTCTGTAATGACAAATGACCATATGCGCAAGTTTGCATAAAAAGCTTACTTTACTCACTATTGAAGTCCAAGTAATTAACAACACAATGCATGCCATTCATGTGTAAAACACACCAAGTCCAATATTTAGCATCTTAAAAATAGCATGAGGTGACATTTAAAGTCACACAGAATAGACAGGCTTAGGTATGTTTGACAGGGTGCTCTAGTGAACACGTACTTGTATTCTAAATGGACAGTATACAGCATATGTTTGCTGTCATACAGTACTGTGTCAATGTGGTACTCTGTTCTACAAGATCCTAAACAGGTTTGTATGCTGTATTGTAATGCATGCTGTATTGTAATGTATGCTGTATTGTAATGTATGCTCTATTGTAATGTATGCTGTATTGTAATGTATGTGTATTGTAATGTATGCTCTATTGTAATGTATGCTGTATTGTAATGTATGCTGTATTGTAATGTATGTGTATTGTAATGTATGCTCTATTGTAATGTATGCTGTATTGTAATGTATGCTGTATTGTAATGTATGCTGTATTGTAATGTATGCTGTATTGTAATGCATGCTGTATTGTAATGTATGTGTATTGTAATGTATGCTCTATTGTAATGTATGCTGTATTGTAATGTATGCTGTATTGTAATGTATGCTGTATTGTAATGTATGCTGTATTGTAATGTATGCTGTATTGTAATGTATGTGTATTGTAATGTATGCTGTATTGTAATGTATGCTGTATTGTAATGTATGTGTATTGTAATGCATGCTGTATTGTAATGTATGTGTATTGTAATGTATGCTCTATTGTAATGTATGTGTATTGTAATGTATGTGTATTGTAATGTATGTGTATTGTAATGCATGCTGTATTGTAATGTATGTGTATTGTAATGTATGTGTATTGTAATGTATGCTGTATTGTAATGTATGTGTATTGTAATGCATATGCTGTATTGTATTGTAATGTGTATTATGTGTATTGTAATGCATGCTGTAATTGTAATGTATGCTGTATTGTATGTGTATTATAATGCATGCTGTATTGTAATGTATGCTGTATTGTAATGTATGCTGTATTGTAATGTATGCTGTATTGTAATGTATGCTGTATTGTAATGTATGCTGTATTGTAAATGTATGTAATGTATTGTAATGTATGCTGTATTGTAATGTATGCTGTATTGTAATGTATGTGTATTGTAATGTATGTGTATTGTAATGCATGCTGTATTGTAATGTATGTGTATTGTAATGTATGCTGTATTGTAATGTATGTGTATTGTAATGTATGCTGTATTGTAATGTATGTGTATTGTAATGCATGCTGTATTGTAATGTATGTGTATTGTAATGTATGTGTATTGTAATGTATGCTGTATTGTAATGTATGTGTATTGTAATGCATGCTGTATTGTAATGTATGTGTATTGTAATGCATGCTGTATTGTAATGTATGTGTATTGTAATGCATGCTGTATTGTAATGTATGTGTATTGTAATGTATGTGTTTTGTAATGTATGCTGTATTGTAATGTATGCTGTATTGTAATGTATGCTGTATTGTAATGCATGCTGTATTGTAATGTATGTGTATTGTAATACATGCTGTATTATAATGTATGCTGTATTGTAATGCATGCTGTATTGTAATGTATGTGTTTTGTAATGTATGCTGTATTGTGATGTATGTGTATTATAATGCACGCTGTATTATAATGTATGTGTATTGTAATGCATGCTGTATTTTAATGTATGCTGTATTGTAATGCATGCTGTATTGTAATGTATGCTGTATTGTAATGCATGCTGTATTGTAATGCATGCTGTATTGTAGTGTATGCTGTATTGTAATGTATGTGTATTGTAATGTATGTGTATTGTAATGCATGCTGTATTGTAATGCATGCTGTATTGTAATGTATGCTGTATTGTAATGTATGTGTATTGTAATGTATGCTCTATTGTAATGTATGCTGTATTGTAATGTATGCTCTATTGTAATGTATGCTGTATTGTAATGCATGCTGTATTGTAATGTATGCTGTATTGTAATGTATGTGTATTGTAATGTATGCTGTGTATTGTAATGTATGCTGTATTGTAATGTGTATTGCTGTATTCTAATGTATGTGTATTGTAATGCATGCTGTATTGTAATGTATGCTGTATTGTAATGTATGTGTATTGTAATGTATGCTCTGTATTGTAATGTATGCTGTATTGTAATGTATGCTGTATTGTAATGCATGCTGTATTGTAATGTATGCTGTATTGTAATGTATGTGTATTGTAATGTATGCTGTATTGTAATGTATGCTGTATTGTAATGTATGCTGTATTGTAATGTATGCTGTATTGTAATGTATGTATGTATGCTGTATTGTAATGTATGTGTATTGTAATGTATGCTGTATTGTAATGTATGTGTATTGTAATGTATGCTGTATTGTAATGTATGTGTATTGTAATGTATGTGTATTGTAATACATGCTCTATTGTAATGAATGTGTATTGTAATGTATGCTGTATTGTAATGTATGCTGTATTGTAATGTATGTGTATTGTAATGTATGCTCTATTGTAATGTATGCTGTATTGTAATGTATGCTGTATTGTAATGTATGTGTATTGTAATGTATGCTGTATTGTAATGTATGCTGTATTGTAATGTATGCTGTATTGTAATGTATGTGTATTGTAATGCATGCTGTATTGTAATGCATGCTGTATTGTAATGTATGCTGTATTGTAATGTATGCGTATTGTAATGTATGCTCTATTGTAATGTATGCTGTATTGTAATGTATGCCATATTGTAATGTATGCTGTATTGTAATGCATGCTGTATTGTAATGTATGCTGTATTGTAATGTATGTGTATTGTAATGTATGCTCTATTGTAATGTATGCTGTATTGTAATGTATGCTGTATTCTAATGTATGTGTATTGTAATGCATGCTGTATTGTAATGTATGCTGTATTGTAATGTATGTGTATTGTAATGTATGCTCTATTGTAATGTATGCTGTATTGTAATGTATGCTGTATTGTAATGCATGCTGTATTGTAATGTATGCTGTATTGTAATGTATGTGTATTGTAATGTATGCTCTATTGTAATGCATGCTCTATTGTAATGTATGTGTATTGTAATGTATGCTGTATTGTAATGTATGCTGTATTGTAATGTATGTGTATTGTAATGTATGCTCTATTGTAATGTATGTGTATTGTAATGTATGCTGTATTGTAATGTATGTGTATTGTAATGTATGTGTATTGTAATACATGCTCTATTGTAATGTATGTGTATTGTAATGTATGCTGTATTGTAATGTATGCTGTATTGTAATGTATGTGTATTGTAATGTATGCTCTATTGTAATGTATGCTGTATTGTAATGTATGCTGTATTGTAATGTATGTGTATTGTAATGTATGCTGTATTGTAATGTATGTGTATTGTAATGTATGTGTATTGTAATGTATGCTGTATTGTAATGTATGCTGTATTGTAATGTATGCTGTATTGTAATGTATGTGTATTGTAATGTATGCTCTATTGTAATGCATGCTGTATTGTAATGTATGCTGTATTGTAATGTATGCTGTATTGTAATGTATGCTGTATTGTAATGTATGCTGTATTGTAATGTATGTGTATTGTAATGTATGCTCTATTGTAATGCATGCTGTATTGTAATGTATGTGTATTGTAATGTATGCTGTATTGTAATGCATGCTCTATTGTAATGTATGTGTATTGTAATGTATGCTGTATTGTAATGTATGTGTATTGTAATGTATGCTCTATTGTAATGTATGTGTATTGTAATGTATGCTGTATTGTAATGTATGCTGTATTGTAATGTATGTGTATTGTAATGTATGCTCTATTGTAATGTATGTGTATTGTAATGTATGTGTATTGTAATGTATGCTGTATTGTAATGTATGTGTATTGTAATGTATGCTGTATTGTAATGTATGCTGTATTGTAATGTATGCTCTATTGTAATGTATGCTCTATTGTAATGTATGCTGTATTCTAATGTATGCTGTATTGTAATGCATCTGCTAGTCCTGTATGACCTTTGATTTTATTTGTAAACTGTTCTGGATGTGTGTCAGTGTGTTACTTTGTTTGCTTCTAGATGCTTCAGGTCTCCAGTGTGTAACAGTATGCTTACCTCACATCTGTTGCTGTCGTTTAAACGGCAGTTGACTTCCTCCCCAGGATTCAGGTCAGGGACTTGGAGCGGTTCCTAATTAACCAGGGCCCAGTTTCCCAAAAGCATCTTAAAGCGATAGTTCTCCCAAATTACAAAATGACGCATTGGTTTCCTTGCCCTGTAAGCAGTCTATGGAAAAGGTATGACAGCAATCCATGATTTGGTTTAGTTTCCCTGGCACTGTTTCCACATGCTAACGTTCTAGCATTTGTGGCACAAATCCCATTCATGTCACGGGACCAATATTAGCATTTTTCACGCACCATGTCCAAATCATCTGAAGGTATCTCAAATTGATTGTAAAAGCTCAACAAAGTCAGTTCTAGATGTTTTGAACATGATGCACAAAAAAATGCTAATATCGGTCCCATGACTTGAATGGGATTCGTGCCTCAATAGTTTCCCAAAACCATTGTTACTAAAGTTTCACTTGAAAACACAGCTAAGTGCGTCGTTAAATGCTTTGTTTTGCCCTTCTGCATCACTTTATACACAGAAGATCTCCACTAAACATACAATAAGGATGTTTATACACCTCTGTGACCACAAAGTTCAATAGAAATACAAAGTTGCCAATGGCTTTGCAATTGTTACAAAACCGAGATGACTGCATTAAAATGTAAATACAGTATAGGCTACATAGGCCTATGTATTTCAATCATATTGTGTAACACGTTAAGCTTAAGTTCCATCTATTGGGAAACCGGGTCCAGACACAGACACAATGCAGTCACATGCTGTGCTCACTGGCATCATTTATGACCACCAACTATGAGGGAGACTTGAGTTTTCCTGTATTCAGAGTGTATTGAAACTAATGGTCAAGATTCGGGAACTATTTGTAATGGTGTGCAGTCTTATTGTGCTTCCTCAGCATGATACAAGACATCTGGAACATAAAGTAGACTGAGTGAGGATGTGAATTTGGTTTCAGACTTCTGGGTTAAGCAGTTCATGCAATGTTCACAAAATGGAGTTCTTGCGGAAATATGGTTGTTCTTCAGGGAGAAAAGTTACAAATGGTGAACGTAACATGATGTTTTGACAGCTATTGAGGAAGTACATTAACCCAGGGATGTATGGATGCCAGTGTATGGGTTCATGTTTCAGGGATGTAGCCTAGACAAACAACAAGTGTGTGAAATAATAATAAATCCAATTGTGTTTCTACAAACAACACTAAATATCATAGCACACCGAAAAAATACATTTAGATATCAGTGTAAGGTAGACTAGGAAGTTAGAAATGGGAGCAGACTAGACTAGTTTGGTTGTGTAAATGTCATTTCCTTCCCCATAGATGATATATACTTTCCCTTTTCCAGATGTAAGGAAATTACTTTTCCAGGTGCACTGTTGATAGGCTTCCATTACAGAGAAAACCAACTGAACATTTATGTTCTACCACTACCCTATTCTCCCTTCCATGATGGAGAAAAAGAGTTACCTAGTACAACCTCAAATGGTTCCCGAATAACCCTTTTTGGTTCCAGGTATAACCCTATTGCGTTCCATGTAGAACCCTTTTTCCAGAGGGTTCTAAATGCAACCCAAAATAGTTCTACCTGGAACTAAAAAGGGTTCTACCTGGAACCAAATGGGTTCTCCTATGGGGAACCAATTTTTCTAAGAGTGTACCTATCATTGTGAATTAGGTCTACTTCAAACTCAGAAGGCTATACTTTACAGGCTATAGCCCACATTAGGCCTACATTCTGACTAATAACCATCACATCGCGCATAGAACGTAATAATGAAGCCTTGATCATTTTTAAACTTCTATTGAAGTCTATCAGGTGGACACGTTAGCCAGGTTGCCTTCTCTGTTCAGCTATTACATTCCACTCCTTGCCACTTGTCATTTCCCAAAGAGACTGGCCTTTCGGCAATCTTCAAATATGAACGTTCTATCATTAATGAGCTCAAGGAGATCAGAGGATTTGATTCTGATTCGATAACCCTCACAGCTATCCAATCACAATGTTTATGCAAATTAGATAGCTTTTTTTTTAAACAACTGAATTCATACATTTGATTGGAAGCATTCTAACATTGAGCATTCTGACATAAAACATTTTATTGTAAACATAGTGCGCGGGGAGAACAGAGCATTCCCGTTCATTGCTTTCTTACCACCAGCCAATGTTATCACATCACACCAGAGAAGTTTCCCTGCTACTGTGAACACTGTAGCATATTTTATATCCAGAAAGCAAGAGCAAGGTGCTTCTTTGTCCAATATATGTTTTAATTGCTCAAAATAGGTGACCAAACTACATTAAGTGTCCAAAACATTAGGAACATCTACTCTATCCATGACATAGACTGACCAGGTGAATCCAGGAGAAACCTATGATCCCTTATTGACGTCACTTGTTAAATCCACTTCAATCAGTGTAGATGGAGGGGCAGAGACAGGTTAAAGAAGGATTTTGATGCTCAAAAAGAAAGGAGAACCAAGGCACTCTCATATAATGAATTAAAATGCCTTTATTTGTATGGCATGTTCAATGTAAACAACGTTTTAAATATCTGACGCCTTTCGGCTGCGTGGCCTTTGTCAGGGAGTTCAAAGAAATGATAATACAATGCCCTCTTTAGAACAGCTCTTTCCAATCAGAGGATTTTTATGCCTTGAGACAATTGAGACATGGTTTGTGTATGTGTGCCATTCAGAGGGTGAACGGGCGAGACAAAAGAACGTAAGAGAGGTGCCTTTGAAAGGGGTATGACAATAGAAAGGGGCAACTCAATATAAGGAAGGTGTTCCTTATGCCTTATGACTAACGTGACATGGTGTGATGAAAGAAACATACAGGAACTCAAATCCTTCTGTTCACCTGATTTAGAATTCCTCACAATCAAATGTAGACCGCATTATCTACCAAGAGAATTCTCTTTGATTATAATCACAGCCGTATATATCCCCCCCCAAGCAGACACATCGATGGCTCTGAACAAACTTTATTTAACTCTCTGCAAACTGGAAACGATTTATCCGGAGGCTGCATTCATTGTAGCTGGGGCTTTTAACAAGGCTAATCTGAAAACAAGACTCTCTAAATTTTATCAGCATATCGATTGCGCAACCAGGGGTGGAAAGACCTTGGATCATTGTTACTCTAACTTCCGCGACGCATATAAGGCCCTGCCCCGCCCCCCTTTCGGAAAAGCTGACCACGACTCCATTTTGTTGATCCCTGCCTACAGACAGAAACTAAAACAAGAGGCTCCCACGCTGAGGTCTGTCCAACGCTGGTCCGACCAAGCTGACTCCACACTCCAAGACTGCTTCCATCACGTGGACTGGGAGATGTTTCGTATTGCGTCAGATAACAACATTGACGAATACGCTGATTCGGTGTGCGAGTTCATTAGAACGTGCGTTGAAGATGTCGTTCCCATAGCAACGATTAAAACATTCCCTAACCAGAAACCGTGGATTGATGGCAGCATTCGTGTGAAACTGAAAGCGCAAACCACTGCTTTTAATCAGGGCAAGGTGTCTGGTAACATGACTGAATACAAACAGTGCAGCTATTCCCTCCGCAAGGCTATCAAACAAGCTAAGCGTCAGTACAGAGACAAAGTAGAATCTCAATTCAACGGCTCAGACACAAGAGGCATGTGGCAGGGTCTACAGTCAATCACGGACTACAGGAAGAAATCCAGCCCAGTCACGGACCAGGATGTCTTGCTCCCAGGCAGACTAAATAACTTTTTGCCCGCTTTGAGGACAATACAGTGCCACTGACACGGCCTGCAATGAAAACATGCGGTCTCTCCTTCACTGCAGCCGAGGTGAGTAAGACATTTAAACGTGTTAACCCTCGCAAGGCTGCAGGCCCAGGCGGCATCCCCAGCCGCGCCCTCAGAGCATGCGCAGACCAGCTGGCCGGTGTGTTTACGGACATATTCAATCAATCCCTATACCAGTCTGCTGTTCCCACATGCTTCAAGAGGGCCACCATTGTTCCTGTTCCCAAGAAAGCTAAGGTAACTGAGCTAAACGACTACCGCCCGTAGCACTCACATCCGTCATCATGAAGTGCTTTGAGAGACTAGTCAAGGACCATATCACCTCCACCCTACCTGACACCCTAGACCCACTCCAATTTGCTTACCGCCCAAATAGGTCCACAGACAATGCAATCTCAACCACACTGCACACTGCCCTAACCCATCTGGACAAGAGGAATACCTATGTGAGAATGCTGTTCATCGACTACAGCTCGGCATTCAACACCATAGTACCCTCCAAGCTCGTCATCAAGCTCGAGACCCTGGGTCTCGACCCCGCCCTGTGCAACTGGGTACTGGACTTCCTGACGGGCCGCCCCCAGGTGGTGAGGGTAGGCAACAACATCTCCTCCCCGCTGATCCTCAACACTGGGGCCCCACAAGGGTGCGTTCTGAGCCCTCTCCTGTACTCCCTGTTCACCCACGACTGCGTGGCCACGCACGCCTCCAACTCAATCATCAAGTTTGCGGACGACACAACAGTGGTAGGCTTGATTACCAACAACGACGAGACGGCCTACAGGGAGGAGGTGAGGGCCCTCGGAGTGTGGTGTCAGGAAAATAACCTCACACTCAACGTCAACAAAACTAAGGAGATGATTGTGGACTTCAGGAAACAGCAGAGGGAACACCCCCCTATCCACATCGATGGAACAGTAGTGGAGAGGGTAGCAAGTTTTAAGTTCCTCGGCATACACATCACAGACAAACTGAATTGGTCCACTCACACAGACAGCATCGTGAAGAAGGCGCAGCAGCACCTCTTCAACCTCAGGAGGCTGAAGAAATTCGGCTTGTCACCAAAAGCACTCACAAACTTCTACAGATGCACAATCGAGAGCATCCTGGCGGGCTGTATCACCGCCTGGTACGGCAACTGCTCCGCCCTCAACCGTAAGGCTCTCCAGAGGGTAGTGAGGTCTGCACAACGCATCACCGGGGGCAAACTACCTGCCCTCCAGGACACCTACACCACCCGATGCTACAGGAAGGCCATAAAAATCATCAAGGACATCAACCACCCGAGCCACTGCCTGTTCACCCCGCTATCATCCAGAAGGCGAGGTCAGTACAGGTGCATCAAAGCTGGGACCGAGAGACTGAAAAACAGCTTCTATCTCAAGGCCATCAGACTGTTAAACAGCCACCACTAACATTGAGTGGCTGCTGCCAACACACTGACAATGACACTGACTCAACTCCAGCCACTTTAATAATGGGAATTGATGGGAAATGATGTAAATATATAAACAATGCTACCTTATATAATGTTACTTACCCTACATTATTCATCTCATATGCATACGTATATACTGTACTCGATATCATCGACTGCATCCTTATGTAATACATGTATCACTAGCCACTTTAACTATGCCACTTTGTTTACATACTCATCTCATATGTATATACTGTACTCGATATCAGCTACTGTATCTTGCCTATGCTGCTCTGTACCATCACTCATTCATATATCCTTATGTACATATTCTTTATCCCCTTACACTGTGTATAAGACAGTAGTTTTGGAATTGTTAGTTAGATTACTTGTTGGTTATTACTGCATTGTCGGAACTAGAAGCACAAGCATTTCGCTACACTCGCATTAACATCTGCTAACCATGTGTATGTGACAAATAAAATTTGATTTGATTTGATTTGATTCCTAATGTTTTGTACACTCAGTGCATTGGGACACACATTGGGCTAGACTACTGGTTCAAGAGTTATAAGAGGAATAGAGAGAGGATGGATGTAAGAGAGGCCAGTAGAGATGCCAGCGGAGATGCATGAATTGCACAATAATATTTTTGGTCTGACACACGTTTTGTGCCAATGAACTGAAATTGAACATCACCAAATTCGTCGGTTTAATTAAATATGCAATAAAAAAGTATAATGCCTAGGCCTATTTGAAGACTTGTTGACTTAGAGAATTGAGATCGCCTGAACATTTACAACATTTTTACCGTTGCACTAATCTTTCGTGGGTGGGCAGCTGACAAATTACTTGAGACTTTAGTTCTGGGTGAACAGAAATTACCATTGCACAGAAGTCACTCACTGTTTTGAAGTGATTTATTGACAGCTGTCTCTGAACTCTGTCGAGACTTTTCCAGCTAATGTGAAAGGTCAACAAGGGACTCCCTTAATGTTAGAGAAACCCAATTATGGTCCTTTTCCAGTTCACACAAACATTTGAATACTTATAGCTACTATGTCAGGTGTTCATAGTCTGTGTACCAGTCTTTTTAGCTTACATTCCACTCCTTGACACTCCTGTCAGTTACCTACATAAGCAGCCAGGGTTTATCACTTTGAATGGCAGGCATTGCTCTCTGCAGAACCACTTAACAGAGAGGTCCCGAGAAGAAATTGAGACCACCTTCAAACTCCCCAATCCCACCCTGTCCACACCGATGTGAAGCTAGCCACAATAACTATTAGCCACAATAATGGAATTTGCGAGTTGCCTTCAAAATAAAAGTCCCACGTTGAAAGTGATGCACACGGACACAAATAGTGGAACTATGCCAAATTTGGACTAGATAATGCTAAGCAAGCCTGGCTTGTGGTTATATAATTCTAAATAAATACAATAATTCATTAATTTGAAAATAAATAGTACAAAAAATGTTTTAATCCCACTGTGGGTACTAATTGACTGCATAATTGCATTTTGGGGCATACATACAGTATATGCACTGTACAGCCTTACCTATGGAGTGTGCACTGTCTGTGCACCCATGGAATGGCGTTTCAGCCTATTCAGTGACACCCACAGATTATAACTCGGTACAGTTTACACAAATATTAGCGTCAGAGCTCTTATTGTCATTGGTTATTAGTCCTGCTACTAGAATGTCGTCAGAAACCTTGATGATGGTGTTGGAGTCAAAAATATTAGCGTCTTATTGGAGAACTTTGACTGTGGCAAATCACCTCCTCAATCAAACACTTGTGCGTATTGAATATTCATTCATATTGGACTGTACAGCCTTCAAATCAAATCAAATCAAATCAAATTTATTTATATAGCCCTTCGTACATCAGCTGATATCTCAAAGTGCTGTACAGAAACCCAGCCTAAAACCCCAAACAGCAAGCAATGCAGGTGTAGAAGCACGGTGGCTAGGAAAATTCTAGAAAGGCCAAAACCTAGGAAGAAACCTAGAGAGGAACCAGGCTATGTGGGGTGGCCAGTCCTCTTCTGGCTGTGCCGGGTGGAGATTATAACAGAACATGGCCAAGATGTTCAAATGTTCATAAATGACCAGCATGGTCGAATAATAATAAGGCAGAACAGTTGAAACTGGAGCAGCAGCACAGTCAGGTGGAAGTTGAAACTGGAGCAGCAGCATGGCCAGGTGGACTGGGGACAGCAAGGAGTCATCATGTAGTCCTGGGGCAGGTAGTCCTGGGAACAGGCATGGCCAGGTGGACTGGGGACAGCAGGGAGTCATCATGGGTAGTCCTGGGGCATGGTCCTCTCAGGTCCTCCGAGAGAGAGAAAGAAAGAGAGAAGGAGAGAATTAGAGAACGCACACTTAGATTCACACAGGACACCGAATAGGACAGGAGAAGTACTCCAGATATAACAAACTGACCCCAGCCCCCGACACATAAACTACTGCAGCATAAATACTGGAGGCTGAGACAGGAGGGGTCAGGAGACACTGTGGCCCCATCCGAGGACACCCCGGACAGGGCCAAACAGGAAGGATATAACCCCACCCACTTTGCCAAAGCACAGCCCCCACACCACTAGAGGGATATCTTCAACCACCAACTTACCATCCTGAGACAAGGCTGAGTGTAGCCCACAAAGATCTCCGCCACGGCACAACCCAAGGGGGGCGCCAACCCAGACAGGATGACCACAACAGTGAATCAACCCACTCAGGTGACGCACCCCCTCCAGGGACGGCATGAGAGAGCCCCAGTAAGCCAGTGACCCAGCCCCTGTAATAGGGTTAGAGGCAGAGAATCCCAGTGGAAAGAGGGGAACCGGCCAGGCAGAGACAGCAAGGGCGGTTCGTTGCTCCAGAGCCTTTCCGTTCACCTTCCCACTCCTGGGCCAGACTACACTCAATCATATGACCCACTGAAGAGATGAGTCTTCAGTAAAGACTTAAAGGTTGAGACCGAGTTTGCGTCTCTGACATGGGTAGGCAGACCGTTCCATAAAAATGGAGCTCTATAGGAGAAAGCCCTGCCTCCAGCTGTTTGCTTAGAAATTCTAGGGACAATTAGGAGGCCTGCGTCTTGTGACCGTAGCGTACGTGTAGGTATGTACGGCAGACCAAATCAGAGAGATAGGTAGGAGCAAGCCCATGTAATGCTTTGTAGGTTAGCAGTAAAACCTTGAAATCAGCCCTTGCTTTGACAGGAAGCCAGTGTAGAGAGGCTAGCACTGGAGTAATATGATCAAATTTTTTGGTTCTAGTCAGGATTCTAGCAGCCGTATTTAGCACTAACTGAAGTTTATTTAGTGCTTTATCCGGGTAGCCGGAAAATAGAGCATTGCAGTAGTCTAACCTAGAAGTGACAAAAGCATGGATTCATTTTTCTGCATCATTTTTGGACAGAAAGTTTCTGATTTTTGCAATGTTACGTAGATGGAAAAAAGATGTCCTTGAAATGGTCTTGATATGTTCTTCAAAAGAGAGATCAGGGTCCAGAGTAACGCCGAGGTCCTTCACAGTTTTATTTGAGACGACTGTACAACCATTAAGATTAATTGTCAGATTCAACAGAAGATCTCTTTGTTTCTTGGGACCTAGAACAAGCATCTCTGTTTTGTCCGAGTTTAATAGTAGAAAGTTTTCAGCCATCCACTTCCTTATGTCTGAAACACATGCTTCTAGCGAGGGCAATTTTGGGGCTTCACCATGTTTCATTGAAATGTACAGCTGTGTGTCATCCGCGTAGCAGTGAAAGTTTACATTATGTTTTCGAATAACATCCCCAAGAGGTAAAATATATAGTGAAAACAATAGTGGTCCTAAAACGGAACCTTGAGGAACACCGAAATTTACAGTTGATTTGTCAGAGGACAAACCATTCACAGAGACAAACTGATATCTTTCCGACAGATAAGATCTAAACCAGGCCAGAACATGTCCGTGTAGACCAATTTGGGTTTCCAATCTCTCCAAAAGAATGTGGTGATCGATGGTATCAAAAGCGGCACTAAGGTCTAGGAGCACGAGGACAGATGCAGAGCCTCGGTCCGATGCCATTAAAATGTCATTTACCACCTTCACAAGTGCCGTCTCAGTGCTATGATGGGGTCTAAAACCAGACTGAAGCATTTCGTATACATTGTTTGTCTTCAGGAAGGCAGTGAGTTGCTGAGCAACAGCCTTCTCTAAAATTTTTGAGAGGAATAGAAGATTCGATATAGGCCGATAGTTTTTATATTTTCTGGGTCAAGGTTTGGCTTTTTCAAGAGAGGCTTTATTACTGCCACTTTTAGTGAGTTTGGTACACATCCAGTGGATAGAGAGCCGTTTATTATGTTCAACATAGGAGGGCCAAGCACAGGAAGCAGCTCTTTCAGTAGTTTAGTTGGAATAGGGTCCAGTATGCAGCTTGAAGGTTTAGAGGCCATGATTATTTTCATCATTGTGTCAAGAGATATAGTACTAAAACACTTGAGCGTCTCTCTTGATCCTAGGTCCTGGCAGAGTTGTGCAGACTCAGGACAACTGAGGTTTGGAGGAATACGCAGGTTTAAAGAGGAGTCCGTAATTTGCTTTCTAATAATCATAATCTTTTCCTCAAAGAAGTTCATGAATTTATCACTGCTAAAGTGAAAGTCATCCTCTCTTGGGGAATGCTGCTTTTTAGTTAGCTTTGCGACAGTATCAAAAAGGAATTTCGGATTGTTCTTATTTTCCTCAATTAAGTTAGAAAAATAGGATGATCGAGCAGCAGTAAGGGCTCTTCGGTACTGCACGGTACCGTCCTTCCAAGCTAGTCGGAAGACTTCCAGTTTGGTGTGGCGCCATTTCCGTTCCAATTTTCTGGAAGCTTGCTTCAGAGCTCGGGTATTTTCTGTGTACCAGGGAGCTAGTTTCTTATGAGAATTTTTTTTTTTTTTAGTTTTTAGGGGTGCAACTGCATCTAGGGTATTGCGCAAGGTTAAATTGAGATCCTCAGTTAGGTGGTTAACTGATTTTTGTCCTCTGGCGTCCTTGGGTAGGCAGAGGGAGTCTGGAAGGGCATCAAGGAATCTTTGTGTTGTCTGTGAATTATAGCACGACTTTTGATGTTCCTTGGTTGGGGTCTGAGCAGATTATTTGTTGCAATTGCAAACGTAATAAAATGGTGGTCCGATAGTCCAGGATTATGAGGAAAAACATTAAGATCCACCACATTTATTCCATGGGACAAAACTAGGTCCAGCGTATGACTGTGACAGTGAGTGGGTCCAGAGACATGTTGGACAAAACCCACTGAGTCGATGATGGCTCCAAAAGCCTTTTGGAGTGGGTCTGTGGACTTTTCCATGTGAATATTAAAGTCACCAAAGATTAGAATATTATCTGCTATGACTACAAGGTCCGATAGGAATTCAGGGAACTCAGTGAGAAACGCTGTATATGGCCCAGGAGGCCTGTAAACAGTAGCTATAAAAAGTGATTGAGTAGGCTGCATAGATTTCATGACTAGAAGCTCAAAAGACGAAAACGTCATTTTTTTTTTTTTGTAAATTGAAATTTGCTATCGTAAATGTTAGCAACCCCTCCGCCTTTGCGGGATGCACGGGGATATGGTCACTAGTGTAGCCAGGAGGTGAGGCCTCATTTAAAACAGTAAATTCATCAGGCTTAAGCCATGTTTCAGTCAGGCCAATCACATCAAGATTATGATCAGTGATTAGTTCATTGACTATAATTGCCTTTGAAGTAAGGGATCTAACATTAAGTAGCCCTATTTTGAGATGTGAGGTATCATGATCTCTTTCAGTAATGACAGGAATGGAGGTGGTCTTTATCCTAGTGAGATTGCTAAGGCGAACACCGCCATGTTTAGTTTTGCCCAACCTAGGTCGAGGCACAGACACGGTCTCAATGGTGATAGCTGAGCTGACTACACTGACTGTGCTAGTGGCAGACTCCACTATGCTGGCAGGCTGGCTAACAGCCTGCTGCCTGGCCTGCACCCTATTTCATTGTGGAGCTAGAGGAGTTAGAGCCCTGTCTATGTTGGTAGATAAGATGAGAGCACCCCTCCAGCTAGGATGGAGTCCGTCACTCCTCAGCAGGTCAGGCTTGGTCCTCTTTGTGGGTGAGTCCCAGAAAGAGGGCCAATTATCTACAAATTCTATCTTTTGTGGAGGGGCAGAAAACAGTTTTCAACCAGCGATTGAGTTGTGAGACTCTGCTGTAGAGCTCATCACTCCCCTACAGCCTTAACTATGGAGTGTGCGTCCATGAATTTGGGTATCAGCCTACTCAGTGACATCCACAGATTACAACTGTAGAGTTTACACATATATTAAAAATAGAATCAAATGTTATTTGTCACATGCTTCGTAAACAACAGGTGTAGACTAACAGTGAAATGCAGAGATAAAGATAAAAGATCAAATAAAAAATAGAAATAGTGAGACGAGGAATAAATACAGAGTGAATAATAATGCAGAGTAAAAAATAACATGGCTATATAGAGGGAGTACAAGTACTGAGTCGATTTGCAGGGGTACGAGGTAATTGAGGTAGCTATGTACAGTGCCTTGCGAAAGTATTCGGCCCCCTTGAACTTTGCGACCTTTTGCCACATTTCAGGCTTCAAACAAATATATAAAACTGTATTTTTTTGTGAAGAATCAACAACAAGTGGGACACAATCATGAAGTGGAACGACATTTATTGGATATTTCAAACTTTTTTAACAAATCAAAAACTGAAAAATTGGGCGTGCAAAATTATTCAGCCCCCTTAAGTTAATATTTTGTAGCGCCACCTTTTGCTGCGATTACAGCTGTAAGTCGCTTGGGGTATGTCTCTATCAGTTTTGCACATCGAGAGACTGAATTTCTTTCCCATTCCTCCTTGCAAAACAGCTCAAGCTCAGTGAGGTTGGATGGGGAGTATTTGTGAACAGCAGTTTTCAGTTCTTTCCACAGATTCTCGATTGGATTCAGGTCTGGACTTTGACTTGGCTATTCTAACACCTGGATACGTTTATTTTTGAACCATTCCATTGTAGATTTTGCTTTATGTTTTGGATCATTGTCTTGTTGGAAGACAAATCTCCGTCCCAGTCTCAGGTCTTTTGCAGACTCCATCAGGTTTTCTTCCAGAATGGTCCTGTATTTGGCTCCATTCATCTTCCCATCAATTTTAACCATCTTCCCTGTCCCTGCTGAAGAAAAGCAGGCCAAAACCATGATGCTGCCACCACCATGTTTGACAGTGGGGATGATGTGTTCAGGGTGATGAGCTGTGTTGCTTTTACGCCAAACATAACGTTTTGCATTGTTGCCAAAAAGTTCAATTTTGGTTTCATCTGACCAGAGCACCTTCTTCCACATGTTTGGTGTGTCTCCCAGGTGGCTTGTGGCAAACTTTAAACAACACTTTTTATGGATATCTTTAAGAAATGGCTTTCTTCTTGCCACTCTTCCATAAAGGCCAGATTTGTGCAATATACGACTGATTTTTGTCCTATGGACAGAGTCTCCCACCTCAGCTGTAGATCTCTGCATTCATCCAGAGTGATCATGGGCCTCTTGGCTGCATCTCTGATCAGTCTTCTCCTTGTATGAGCTGAAAGTTTAGAGGGACGGCCAGGTCTTGGTAGATTTGCAGTGGTCTGATACTCCTTCCATTTCAATATTATCGCTTGCACAGTGCTCCTTGGGATGTTTAAAGCTTGGGAAATCTTTTTGTATCCAAATCCGGCTTTAAACTTCTTCACAACAGTATCTCGGACCTGCCTGGTGTGTTCCTTGTTCTTCATGATGCTCTCTGCGCTTTTAACGGACCTCTGAGACTTTCACAGTGCAGGTGCATTTATACGGAGACTTGATTACACACAGGTGGATTGTATTTATCATCATTAGTCATTTAGGTCAACATTGGATCATTCAGAGATCCTCACTGAACTTCTGGAGAGAGTTTGCTGCAATGGGGCTGAATAAAAAAAAAAGTAAAGGGGCTGAATAATTTTGCACGCCCAATTTTTCAGTTTTTGATTTGTTAAAAAAGTTTGAAATATCCAATAAATGTCATTCCACTTCATGATTGTGTCCCACTTGTTGTTGATTCTTCACAACAAAATACAGTTTTATATCTTTATGATTGAAGCCTGAAATGTGGCAAAAGTTCGTAAAGTTCAAGGGGGCCGAATACTTTCGCAAGGCACTGTATATATACAGTAAGTAGGGTCACTGTAAAGTGACTAGGCAACAGTATAGATAACAGACAGTAGCAGCAGTGGGGAGCCATTTGATTAGCTACAGTGGCAAGAAAAAGTATGTGAACCTTTTGGAATTACCTGGATTTCTGCATAAATTGGTCATAAAATGTGATCTGATCTTTGTCTAAATCACAACAATAGACAAACACAGTATGATTAAACTAATACCACACAAATTATTGTATTTTTATTGTCTATATTGAATACATCATTTAAACTTACACAGTGTAGGCATGAAAAATTGTGTGAACCCCTAGGCTAATGACTTCTCCAAATCCTAATTGGAGTCGGGAGTCATCTAATCGTGAGTCCAATCAATGAGACAAGATTGGAGATGTTGGTTAGAGCTGCCCTGCCCTATAAAAAACACTCACAAAATTTGAGTTTGCTATTCACAAGAAGCATTGTCTGATATGAATCATGCCTTGAACAAAATAGATATCAAAAGACCTAAGATTAAGATTTGTTGACTTGCATAAAGCTGGAAACAGTTACAAATGTATCTCTAAAAGCCATGATGTCCACGGTAAGACAAATTGTCTATAAATGGAGAAAGTTGCAACTCCCTCTAGGAGTGGCCATCCTGCAAAGATGACTGCAAGAGCACAGCGCAAAATGCTCAATGAGGTTAAGAAGAATCCTAGTGTCAGCTAAAGACTTACAGAAATGTCTGGAACGTGCTACCATCTCTGTTGACGAGTCTACGACACGTAAAACGCTAAACAAGAAGGGTGTTCATGGGAGGACACCACGGAAGAAGCCACTGTTGTCCAAAAAAACATTGCTGCACGTCTGAGGTTTGCAAAAGAGCAGCTGGATGTTCCACAGAGCTACTGGCAAAATAGTCTGTGGACAGATGAAACTACAGTTGAGTTGTTTGGAAGGAACACACAACAATATGTGTGGAGAAAAAAAGACAGCACACCAACATTGAAACCTCATCCCAACTGTAAAGTATGGTGGAGGGAGCATCATGGTTTGGGGCTGCTTTGCTGCCTCAGGGCCTGGACAGCTTGCTATCATCGACAGAAAAATGAATTCCCAATTTAATCAAGACATTTTGCAGGAGAATGTTAGGCTATCTGTCCACCAAATGAAGCTCAACAGGAGTTGGGTGATGCAACAAGACAACGACAAAAAACACAGAAGTAAATCAACAACAGAATGGCTTCAACAGAAGAAAATACGTCTTCTGTAATGGCCCAGTCAGAGTCCAGACCTTAACTCAATTGAGATGCTGTGGCAAGAGAGCGGTTCACACCAGACATCCCAAGAATATTGTTCAACTGATACAGTTTTGTAAAGAGGAATGGTCCAAAATTCCTCCTGACCGTTGTGCAGGTCTGATCCGCAACCACAGAAAATGTTTGGTTGAGGTTATTGCTGCAAAAAGGAGGATCAACCAGTTGTTAAATCCAAGGGTTCACATACTTTTTACACACTGCACTGTGAATGTTTACACTGTGTGTTCAATAAAGACATACAGTAGCAACGTATAATTGTTTGTGTGTTATTAGTATAAGCAGACTGTGTTTGTCTATTGTTGTGACTTAGATAAAGATCAGATCAAATTTTATGGCAAATTTATGCAGAAATCCAGGTAATTCTAAAGGATTCACATGCCTTTTCTTGCCACTGTATTTAGTAGTCTTACGGCTTGGGGGTAGAAGCTGTTCAGGGTCCTCCTCTCCACCCTCTCAGGGCTGGGCATCTCAGGCTCTGCACACTTTTTAATTGCGGGACTCTCCTACCATTTGACGTGGAGGGGATCTGTGACTGCACCATGTAGTCTCACTACTGGTGTCCTCCAGGGCTCGGTTCTAGGCCCTATCCTCTTCTCTCTATACACCAAGTCACTCGACTCTGTCATATCCTCACATAGTCTCTCCTATCATTTCTATGCGGATGACACGACTATCTTTCTCCGTCCCACCTTCTGACACCCAGGTGGCGAATGTCACGACTTCCGCCGAAGTCGGTCCCTCTCCTTGTTGGGGCGGCGTTCGACGTCACCGGCCTTCTGGCCAACGCCGATCCACTTTTCATTTTCCATATGTTTTGTCTATGTCTTACACAGCTGGTTTCACTTCCCCAATTACCTGTTTATTATTTAACCCTCTGTTCCCCATGTTTGATTGTGAGTGATTGTTTGTTGTATTGTGGTCCGTATTGTGGGCTTGGATTTATCTTGTATTTTGATGACTTTGAGTAAAGTTACTTTCATTTGCTCATCTCTGCTGTCCTGCGCCTGACTCCTCTGCACCAGCTACACATAGACCCTTACAGCGACACTCATCTCTGCGTGCCTGGCAGATATCTCAGCTTGGATGTCAACCCACCACCTCAAGCTCTGTCCTCCAGGGTAAGGCCTGCCCGCTCCAAGACTTCTGTGTCCCCCTCCTAGAGTTCAAAGATCCTTGGCGTGACCTAGGACAACACCCTGTCCTTCTCTGCAAACATCAAAGCAGTGATACACTCCTGCAGGATCATGCTCAACAACATCCGTTGAGTATGATCCTACCTCACACAGGAAGCGGCGCAGGTCCTAATCCAGGTACTTGTCATCTCCCGTCTGGACTACTGCAACTCGCTGTTGGCTGGGCTCCCCGCTTTTACCACGAAACCCCTGAAATTTATTCAGAACGCTGCAGCCCAACTCGTGTTCAACCTTCTCAAGTCCACCATGACACCTTGCTCCTCTGCACACCCCACTGGCTTCCAGTTGAAGCTCGTATCCACTAAAAGACCATGGTACTTGCCTACGGAGCAGCCAAGAGGAACTGCCCCTCCCTACCTTCAGGCTATGCTCAACTCCTACACCCCAACCCGAGTACTCCATTCTTGCCACCTCTAGTCTCTTGGCCCTCCCACCCATACGGGAGGGCAGCTCCCGCTCACCCCAGTCCAAGCTCATCTCTGTGCTGGCACCAGAATGGTGGAACCAGCTTCATCTTGAAGATAGGATAGCCCATCTTCCGAAACATCTGAAACCTTACCTATTCGAAAAGTTTCTTAAATAATCCCACAGCACACCCCCTCCTCACCCCCCCAACACAAAAAGCCCTTTGTGAACTAACACTTGCACTTGACTTTCTTCCCCCTTACTAGCTCTGACTTCTTTGATAGGTACTTAATTGAGGAAAAAATGTACTATGTGATATGTGGTTGTCCCACCCAGCTATTTTAAGATGAATGTACTAACTGTAAGTCGCTCTGGATATGAGCGTTGGCTAAATTATTAAAATGCAAATGTAAAATGTTCCAGACTTAACTGCTTGCCGTGCGGTAGCAGAGAGAACAGTATATGACTTTAGTGGCTGGAGTCTTTGACAATTCTTTGGGCCTTCTCCTGACACCGCCTGGTATAGAGGTCCTGGATGGCAGGGAGCTCAGCCCCAGTGACACACAGGGCTGTACTCACCACCCTCTATAGTGCCTTGTGGTCGGATGCATTGCAGTTGACGTACCAAGCGGTGATGCAGCCAATCAAGATTATCTCAATGGTGCAGCTGTATAACTTTTTGAGGATCTGAGAGCCCATACCAAATCTTTTCAGCCTCTTGTAGTGCCCTCTTCACAAATGTGTGGGTGTGTGTGGATCATGTTAATTCCTTAGTGACGTGGACGCAGAGGAACTTGAAGCTCTTGACCCGCTGAACTACAGCCCCATCGATGTGGATGGGCGAGTGCTCGCCCCTCCTTTTCCCGTAGTCCACGATCAGCTCCTTTGTCTTGCTGATGTTGAAGGAGAGGTTGTTGTCCTGGCACCACACTACCAGGTCTCTGATCTTGTCCCTACAGGCTGCTTCATTGTCGTCGGTGATCAGTCCTACCACCGTTGTGTCATCAGCAAACTTGATGATGGTGTTGGAGTCAAAAATATTAGCGTCATAGCTCTTATTGCAGGACTTTGACCATGGCAAATCCCCTCCCCAGCCAATCTATTGTGCGTATTGAACATTCATATTGAAAGGTATAGTCTTACCTATGAAGTGTGCACCCATGAAATGGAGAGGTGATTTGCCACAGTCGAAGTCCTGCGAGAGCTATGAGGCTAATATTTGCCAACTCTACACAGTTTTGTTCTGCGGGTGTCACTGTGTAGGCAGATACCCCATTTCATAGGTGCACACCATAGGTAAGGCTGTACAGTGCATATACACTACATGGCCGAAGGAATTTGGACACCCTTTCAAATGAGTGGATTTGTCATGCCCTGACCTCAGAGATCCCTGTTTCTTCTCTATATTTTGGTTAGGTCAGGGTGTGACTAGAGTGGGTACTCTAGTTTTTGTATATCTATGTTTTCTTTTTTGGCCTAATATGGTTCCCAATCAGAGGCAGCTGCCTATCATTGTCTCTGATAGGGGATCATACTTAGGCAGCCCTTTTTCCCACCTTCAGTTGTGGGATCTTGTTTTTGTTAGTTGCTGTGTTAGCGCTACAAAGCTTTATGTTTGTTGTATTGTTTTTTTTGGTGTTCATTTAATAAATTCAAAATGTACGCCTACCACGCTGCACCTTGGTCTCATTTGAACGACGGACGTAACAGGATTTGGCTATTTCAGCCACACCCATTGCTGCCAGGTGTATAAAATCGAGTACTCAGCCATGCAGTCTCCATAGACAAACAATGGCAGTAGAATGGCCCATACTGAAGAGCTCAGTGACTTTCCACGTGGCACCATCACAGGATGACACCTTTCCAACAAGTCAGTTTGTCCAATTTCTGCCCTGCTAGAGCTGCCCCGGTCAACTGTAGGTGATGTTATTGTGAAGTGGTTCCGCCCTGCTAGAGCTGCCTGGTCAACTGTAGGTGATGTTATTGTGAAGTGGAAACGTCTAGGAGCAACAATGGCTCTGTCACAAAGTTGTAGGCCACACAAACTCACAGAATGGGGCCGCTGAGTGCAGAAGCGCATAGAACGTAAAAATCGTCTGGCCTCACTACCTACCGAGTTCCAAACTGTATCGCCGAACAGCCGTGCACACAAGCCTAAGATCACCATGCGTAATGCCACACGTCGGCTGGAGTGGTGTAAAGCTTGCCACCACTGGACTCTGGAGCAGTGGAAATGCGTTCCCTGGAATGATGAATCATGCTTCACTATGAATCTGGGTTTGGCTGATGCCCACTTTCGTCCTTTGGAATTGTCCATCTGTAGCAGCAAAAGGGGGACCAACTCCATATTAATGCCCATGATCTTGGAATGAGATGTCGCAACAGACAGGTGTCCACATACTTTTGTATATATGTGTGTGTATGTATGCCCCCAATGCAATACTTTTATAATCCAACCTTTTATTAGCATTAGCTAGTTCAAATATGTCACGAAGACCACTATTTGTATCCGTTTGCGTCACTTTCAATGGGGGACTTTTATTTGAAAGCCGAAACGCAAGTTCCACAATTGTTGTTAATCGACATTGTGGCAAGCTTCACATAGGTCCCGTCCTCTCCGTATCCTTTCTCTCGACTGACTAACATCTGCTGTCGTATCTCTGTCCATCAGTGGGGGCGACGTGGAGAGAAACCTTGAGGCGTCATTGTTCGAAGAACTTCGTTTCAACCCTAGTTCCCATTGTCCACTAAGTGAAGAGGATGGTGCTTGCTCGCTGCTGCTTTCCCGCGTCGGTAAAGATGAACGTCGCGCTGCTTGCCTGCTTGGTTGCGCTTGTGGGCATCTGCTTAGCGCGCTCGGACGCTCCGCGAGGGGTGGCGGTGCCCTTTGTTTTTGACCTCAAAG